>NW_028145585.1:570000-675000 GCF_977016875.1 Pavona decussata
CATATACTGAACATGTATTTCCCGTCCCCTTCTCTCCCTGTGTCAGTCGCCATCTAACCCAGTTCCTTTCCAACAGCCCGCTGTTCCTACCGTCTTTTTCCACTCCATTTTCCTGCACAGTAATGTGTCTGGTCAATTGGTTGTAGGACAATGGTAAAGATCAGGTTTTGAAACAGCACTAACCTTCATTCTGAAATTGTTAATACAATGTACATAATAACCAGCTGAAATCTGGCCTCCACTGTAGACCACATACATTAAATCTAAATCCAATGAGTGATCCATCTTTCTTCTACTAAATTTGTTTTCCTTACTGTCACTGGTGCATTTTTTGCAGAAGGCAATGAATAGTGGAAGGAAGAATGAGGCAGTTCTAGCTAGCTATGAGGCGATTGTCAAATACTGCGAAGAGCCACGGTAATTTTTTTCTCATTTGACCTGAAATAACTTTCACATTCTGAATGCGGAAGCAAATCATTTTTGTGCTCTTAATAACTTGAGGTTTGATTATTTTACTGTTACAGCTGCAGACATGCCATAATAGCTTCATATTTTGGGGACAGCAAGCCTAAGGTATATGTTAGTAGAGCAGTTGCTCTGCCGCTGTAGTTTGTGATAACAAATACAGACCGTAAATGATCTAATAAACAACCCCTCTCTTTTTAACGCCTCCTTTCTAATTATAGCCCCCCTAAGCTGACAAGTTTGTATTAACGCCCGCCCCCTCTCTAACAAACGCCCCCTGTCTAATAATCGCCCTCTTCTCTGAAAACCACACATAAACTAGAAAAAATAAATAAAATAAATTTATTTGCGTTTTTGCTTAATTAGCACGGGAATTAATTAAGCGCAAAAAATGCGACCGCCAGCGAGAAAGACCATTGTAGAATGGGTGTTGACCACCTGGGCACGGCTCCCCACTGCGGTAATTACAAAGTCATTCAAGTCCTGCACGTTAAATCTAACCGTTGTTGGCTCTCAAGATGCAGAGATCCACTATTTCAAGAAAGGCCAACCATGCGAAGCAGGGGCAGAGCAGTTGAAGGCACAAATTTCTGTGCTTGATGAACCAACTCTTCCAGACCTATTTCAAGTAATAACTAACTCAGACATTGAAGAGGCCAGCGATGAAAATACCATGATGCTCGACGAGGACTCGGGTGTTGACATTGAGCTATAAGAACTTCCAGTACCCTTTTCCGCCGGTTTGTATGTACCATATACCGTTATGGATTTGTAGACAGTTTAGACTTATCTTCGGACGTACTTGATAGTCTGCTAAAGTTCTGTCATTTAGTTTATTATAATACCTTATTTAGTTTACCATGTTACAGTTATTAGAATAAACGCCTCTCTCTTTTAAATGCCTCTTATCTTTTTAACGCCCCCCTCGGACCCTTGAAATTCAATAAACGCCCCCGGCGTTTATTAGATCATTTACGGTACATGTACAGTGCCTATTTGATGCACACTTATTTACATGACCTGATGCAACTTTTGGGAAGTATACTGAAATCTTTTCCTTATGTGAATGGTTTACACAAGCGTTTCTAATTTTCCCAAAGCATATGGCCTTTCTCTTGTTTGTAACAGGCTTGAAGCCAACTTATGCTGCCCTTGTTAGAGAGAGGTCCTCTGTAGAGGGACATGAGTATAGTTTATACATATAATACTGGTCTATTCAAATAATTTGAATAGACCAGTGTTATATTTAACAATCATTCCACTTGCGCTTGTTGGATATGAGATGATTATAGCCAACTCAGCACTACGCACCTCGTTGGCTATCTATCATCTCATATCCAACACGCGCTACTTAACAGTAACTCACTTTCGCAAAAGAGAGTGTGATGGGAAACCAGACAGTCTTACAGTCACAGGTTCCCTTCCCTTGTCTGCTCTAGTCATGATAACACAGTTATATTTTATAATTACTTATATTGCAGTGTCCAAAAGGCTGTGACTACTGTAAGGACCCTGATGCAGTTGATGAGCTTGTAGATCACTGGCGAAGAGGTGTCATGGCAGGTGCGAACAGGAGTGTCTCAGCAGGAAGGACTTACATTGCATATGAATCATCCAGTGGAGAGGAACGTGACCTGTATGGAGGAGGCAAATGGGGATATGATAGAAAGTATGAGAATCAGATCACTTCTATAATATTAGGCTTAAGCTGGTTTTAAAAATTGCAAATACTCTTCGCACTATGATACCCTGAGGTTTCTATTCGTAGTGCCGTGGAGAGTTAGGCTATTAGATTGTTTAAGTTTTGGACCCGCCTGCAACTTGTCCGATCCAGCGCTGGTCATTAATACAGTTAATAACGCTGGGGAGATAAGTAAGACTTTTTGGTCACGCTATGGGAGTCGTATGTCACCCTGATCGTGGAGCGGTGTTGCCCCCCTAACGCTTAACATCACGTCGTTATTATTTGTCCGTTGGGATCTCTAGCTAACTTAATGGTAATAGGAACTGCGACATTAAATAGGCCATTAATTATCAAGTTGTTCTGAACCTCATTATGAAAGTGCAAGTGCAAAAGCTTTTCATGTGAAAATTAGTTTTGTTTGCATGTGAATAAAAACCAATTTTCATAACAAAATCTTTGTTGTTAGCCTCGCTTTCATAATGAGGTTCAAAGCAACTTGAAAATGCCCTATTTGCAATTAGCACATCTGAATGCTACACTATAGTGAGAGGTTTTCAGCGGAATCAGGCAACAAAAATAGTGGAGAAAACTCTGTTGTTCGAGCTCAGGAGAGCACATTTAATGTGCATAATAGTGTCCAGCAGGGTCGAACTGGTTCATTTTCAGCCAGTTTTGGTTGAAGTGTCTCAACAAAAGGCTTCATCAATTGTGGTAGTTTTAGTCGGAGTCAGAAATAAAGTGACTTGTTATTGGGCCAGGATAGCTACAATTTGTACTGGTGAAGAATAAAATATTAAATAATTATTAAGTACTAGAATGTTCTACCCATTTCAGGTAAGAGTAGTGCTAGTTGCAGACTGAGTTGACAAAAAAAATGATCTCCCCCAATAAAAAATCCACAGACTAACAGGAGTTTGGGTAGCTGATGATAGTAGTACAGTTGATGCGTCCTAAATCTGGGTATTTTCAGGGTATTCGAAGATGATGAAGATGAAGGAGATACCGAAGGAGGTTCAGAAGAAGATAGAGCTTTTAGGCGCAAACTTATCGCAGACGAGTTTAAGAAAAGACGGAAGGTAAAAATCGTAGTTGAAATTATACACATTTAAAAAGGAATGCTCGATTGGCAAGTCCGCCTGGGTGATTCTTTTCCATAGAAACTGGTTTTCGAAGCTTTAAATTCTTGCAGAAAACACAATAGGAAACGTTAGGAAACCAAATAGGATGGACGGATTAGGGATTTTTAAACATTGGACAAGATTAACTTTCGTGTGATATCATTTACGAATGATCTTGTGGCTTTAATGTATTTTATTGTATTTTGCAAATTCGCCAATCACCGGGCGGTTAACAGACAAAAGGATATTGCATCCTGTCTTACTTGGCCTATTTTAATAGGCAACCCATCCCCAAAAGTAAGAATTTAAACCAAGCCTAACCCACCATAATTCATTACTCTAAATCCAAGCTTGACCAGCTCCCTACTGAAGATACTGTTACCTCGGCAATTCGAAAAGTGACCACTCCACTTTTCCTGTAACTAGAGGTTTGGCACTGACGTTTTCGCTGCCAGGCAAGCTACAGAGACAGGCAAGCAATTCCTTGCACCCTCGCAATCCCCTCAACGACCTCCTTTCGTTAGTCTGGAATGGCTTCTCCTCCTTAGGATGACAGCGCGCTGGCCCAGTTTTGACTGTTCATGCAACTGAGACAAGTTCTGTACTCTATATATATGCGTTATTGACCAAGCGTGAGGTCAAGATGGCTGGATATTGGCCAAGTTCTTTTTTTGCGTTTTTATGGACCGAGACGAAGTCGAGGTCCATAAAAACGCAAAAAAAGAACGAGGCCAATATCCAGCCATTTTGACCGAACAAGCTTGGTCAATAAAGGATTTATTATATGGCTTTACCATCAAGTTAAAACTACAACAACAAAACAAAACACGGAATGAAACTGCTCTACTCGGAAAGAAATTCTTCATAGCCGGCCGGTGCAAGATTTATTTTCAGTGCATTTTTGGATTAGCATGTAATCGTGGAAAACAAGGATTCCTAAATAATTTTATTATCTTAATGCTCTAACTTTATAATGGCTTAAAGGGAGTATACAATTATTGAGAACGAAAAATTTAGATTTTCGCAAGAGCGGGAAGATTTGAATAGAATCCGGCAAACTCGCCATTTTCAGCCGATCGCGCGGTGGCGTAAACAATAAACATTTTTCAGGATTTTTACACAGTTTTCGGCTTCCAATCATTAATTCTTGAATGAAACAATAGATTTTGAGATTATATGCAAACATAAGCGGAAAAAAACCCCGGGTGAATCAGAAAACTGGGCGAAACTTTGACAAGATTTTGTTGTTTACAACAGGCAAGACACGGCTAAATTAAAAACGTGAGCTTCTTCAGCGAACTTGAAAAAAACACTTTTCTGAACTGCTCTAAACACTTAACGCAACTTCCACTACGCTATGATTTAAATACAGTGATTTCAATCCTAGAGAACTTATCAATTTGGCACTCGACTTGAGACAATAAGTTTTACAAAATCAATTCTTTCTAAAATTACTACACGAAGAGCAACTCACCGATTCAACTCACATTCATTGTAGCTGAAACAAAATTTTCACTACACCAGAACGATTCCATTCTCTTTCCTTTCCTTCAGGGAAATGTTGAGAAAGTTTACAAAACTTTTTAGTGAACGTTTTCCCCCAAAACAACGAGAAAATCGAAGAAAAGATTGCATTGTTGTTGGGATTAAACTTTCGATGCCAAGCGGACGGGCAACGGGTAATCCCGAGCGGGCAAGATAGCTCCATCTTGCCCGCTCGGGTAGCCAATCACAGCGCAGGATTCGACTCATCTTGCCCGCTCGCGGAGCCAGCCATATAATAAATTATCTTCTTGCCGTCTCCTTTGCAGGGAAAGCAACATGTGTCCCTTCCAGCCAGCCATATGTTGCCAGGTTAGTTTCATAGTACCGTTGTTTTTTTCTTTGCGAGAGAGAGAGAGAGAGCTCTGAAAATAGCAAACGTGTCTTGAGTGAGTGAAGAAACAATAGTTAGAAGAGAAAACGTATGAAGCCACTAATATTAAGGACGGTGCCTTCTAATACCGAAGTATTTTTTTGCGGTTTATGACTATGCTGGAAAAGCAGATCTTAGCAATGCCTACTGAAATCCAAAACGAAAATTGGGGGTAGCCACGCTTTTTTCAGAGATAATAAAGCAATAATATCTCTAAAAAGTGCCAAAATATAAAGCAATGTATGGGATTTTTTCTTAAATTGAAGCTTAATTATCTCTGAAAAATGCATGGTTACCCCCAATTTTCTTTCAAGATACCAAAAGCGTTTGCTAAGTTCTATTTTCTTGGTATAGTTTTAAACCGCGCAAAAATATCCCTGTATTAGCAGGCACCATCCATAGGAAATCCGAGTATATCGAGATGCGCAGAATGTATGCGCAGTAACAATAGTAGGCACCGTCCTTAAGTTTGCCGTGTTAAGGGTGCTGTCTGAAAAACACGCCAGTGATCTTTTTTGTACCGCCTTTACTTTCCATAAAAAAATGAAAAACAATGGCATGTAAATATCGATTAGCGTATGAGGCTATTTCGATAATCCTGCCGCAGAATACAAATGGAAATATCGGATTGAGCAATATCTGAATTCAATTTTTTTTCTATTCTCAAACTCTTTTTACATTTTATACAAATGTTATTATCATTTTTGTATCTATATAATACATTTTTTTTTTGCTTTATAAATTTAGTTAGGGGACCTAAAGTTACATAGGGCTAACCTCACGGTCCTCCTTTTCAGTTGTATCACATGTTTGAATTATTTGAATTAAGTGTTATTATTTAATTCCTACACTAACTTTACACGGAGCCATTTATCGTGATTTCTTTCATTTGTTAGGTCCCAACTGCCGTCTCAAAGAGGCTACAAACCATTTGCATGTCCCAAAGCTTACCATTAAGGTAGGATGACGAATTAATTTTAAATCTGTTTCATTCTTTGCGAAGTGCCGGAAATGCCGAAGACATGACTTGGGTCGCGGGAAGAAATTGCTTTGTCCTGAGCACATCAAACTCAGACAACAACTTATCGCGTGTGTTCAGCTGAAGTTGAGATGCTCAAAACAGATGTTACTGTGGTCACTACAAATCCGTGTTTCGTTTTTTCTTTTTCTTCGCCAGGTAAGGGAACATTGCTTTGGTCTTTTAGAAGAAGCAATGAAATCAAACATAAACCAGTGTTCCAAGATGGAGGAGAAAGCGAGGTAAGAACGTTTATCGAGTGAAATGGCGTGTTAAAGGGGAAGTATCACGCAAATTTGCTGTCATTTCAAAACCCAAAAATATTTGTCTGTCAGAAGAAGCATAAAATAATTGTCTAGTTTTGTTGTAAATTATCAGCCCAGTGCAATAAAACTGTCGATTAGTGCCTCTGGCCAGAGACAGACCAGGTCGGAATGGAATGGCTGTAACGTTTTCCAAGTTCTGGCATTTTTGTTTCCAGAATGCACTGGAACAGATCACGAGTTATTCCTTTCAAGAATTAAGTTGATTTATTTCCTCTCGTTCTAGAATTATTTTGTAGCTTAGAAGTGAAGGTCAAAAACCCTATTACACTTCCCCGTTAAGATAAGAATATGTCTGAGCTTTTCCCTGGGCCTCGATGGTCGTCAGTAATAACAAGGGGATCGTTAAAACGGGGTGACAGCCGAGAAGGACTTTACTGTACACTGTAAGTTAGTAAACGTTTTTAATAGGCCATTTCCGAGTTGCTGTGAACCTCATTATCAAAGCGAGGCTAAGTGCAAAACTTTTCATATGAAAATTAGTTTTGTTTAGACATAGTTAACTCTCATCGTTAACAGCACTTGGCTCGATTTGTTCTTAAACAAGAAGTTCCGCTATAAAAGGGCAAGCCCCTCCTTCATTTCACACCTTTGCGGACGCTGTTCAGTCGTGGCAAGTTGTTGGCTCAAGCGTCCTCTTAAAAATATGCCTCAAAATTTTATAATATCACCACAGCAATATACTATGGTTTACATATGAACGAAAACTAATTTTCATAATAAAAACTTTGCACTTAGCCTCGCTTTCATAATGAGGTTCACAGTAACTCGGAAATGGCCTATTACGTAACCATTGAGCTTCAATGTTTTGTGTTTTGTTTTGATTTTTGTGTTAAGGTTATTGTTTGACATGGAGTCCACTTCTGTTGATATTGAACACTCCATCTTCACGAACAGCAAGTCAGACATTGGTTACAAGACGGCAATGCTGAAAAAGGTAGCACCACTAAGGAAGCAAACCACTCGGAAAGATTCACTTGTGGTTGCTGTTAAGCCAAACTAATGTCGCATCTGACCAACAAAGAACAAGTAGCCTTGTAAAACAACCAGACAGTTGCAGACAGTTACAGTTTGCGGTAACAAGTGGAGGAAAAGCTATGTTGAGTTTTGTTTGGTTGAAATGCAGCAATTCAACTCTCATCGTTAACAGCACTTGGCTCGATTTGTTCTTAAACAAGAAGTTCCGCTATAAAAGGGCAAGCCCCTCCTTCATTTCACACCTTTGCGGACGCTGTTCAGTCGTGGCAAGTTGTTGGCTCAAGCGTCCTCTTAAAAATATGCCTCAAAATTTTATAATATCACCACAGCAATATAAGATATCAAGTTATAATTTGTTTAACAAGGGTTATTCTGAAAACTAAGCCAATTTTATCGGTAAAAGCCGATGAAAAAGGCGCATGTTGTTTGTCAGTTGTTTACGATCTGATGGTTGATTGACAACTGAAGTGGCCAGGCCCCTTTTGTACCGGAACTTCCTGTTTAATACCATTTATGTAACGAACTCCGGCCTGACTCTCGCTTGGGTTTACTCTCGCTACCTTCTGTAAGATCTTAGCGTACATTTTCTTTTGCACTCTCTTTTGTTCGTTAGTTGTTCACACATTTTCGCCCCAGTTCACCTTATTTATGACTATTTTTGTTCCGCTTTGTGTTTCGCACCTTTTCATTAGCATTTACTTGTTGTATATGTTGTTAGTTTATTTAGCATAGTTTTGTTAAGTTAATTTTGTGGTTTTAAACTCGGATTTACGGCGTGGTCCATAAATCGTACAACAGCAGACGCTGGGCAGTTTTCCTTCTCTCGGTTTGCCGAAGTATTCAATTTTTTGTCGATATAGAGACTCTTCGATGTAAGTTATTTGTTGCCCGTTTGTTCGTTGTTTGTATCATTCGAGATCAAATTTAATAATCTTTTATTTATTATTGTTTAAACCTTCTTCTTCATCATCGTCTTCGTTTTTTCGCTTATTAGCGATTGAACAAGAAGTTCCGATGTAAAAGGGCAAGCCCCTCCTTCATTTCACACCTTTGTGGGCGTGAGATGCAAATTTAGGCGCCGTTTAGTCGTGGCAAGTTGTTGCCTCGAGCGTCCCCTGCAAAAATATGCCTCAAAGTTTCATAATCTCACCATAATAATTTAAGATATCAAGTTCTAATTTGTTTCACAGGGTTTATTCTGAAAACTAAGCCAATTTTATCGTTAAGGGTCGTAGAAAAAGACACATGTTGTTTGTCAGTTGTTTACTGATGGTTGATTGACTACTAAAGGTGAGAATGGCCAGGCAAAGCCCCTTTCATACCGGAACTCTTTGGTCAATTATTTTTTTGTTGACAATGACTCAGATTCCTTTTATATCGGAACTTCCTGTTTAAATGCTGTGAAGTGTATTTTAAAAGTTTCTATTATTGTCTTAGTGAAGCTTTTTGGTAGTTACACCTTCATGAGGCAAGTAAACATTTTATCTAAGTTCCTCTGATCGTTTTTTCAATGGTAGGTTGGCGAGGTGAAGTCCTGTACTGCTAGCGGCACCATGTATGTTTGGAGCGTAGCTTCTGAAGGTCCTGGGAAAGAATGTAACACAACATCGTCAAGCACCATGACCACGAATGTAATTGACGCCAAGGAGGTGTGTATTTAGTATATCATAGTATTTTAATGCCAAAGTTTTTCAGTTTTTTCCTGTTCTCCATTACACCTAGCGAGGGTTCCTTTCCTACTCTCTTACTTCATTTTGTTTCCGTAACTTTTGTTTATCTTCCTCTCTCTCTACGGCATATCTATGTGCAGACAAAGTTTGTTTAACTGGTCTAGAGGTTTTTTTTTTTTGTGGGAGAGTTTACCGGGCGCATGATTAACAGAGAGATGTAGAGTCGAGCTTACGGCAAACGGCAAACTTGAGATTCGCGTTTATATTTTCTTGAAAATATGGAAACATAGTTAGAATAGTGCAAAATAATCCTGGCCTTTGATTTTAACGTACTGAAATTTACTAAGAAACTGAAAACAGCGAGCGGCAAATGTTGGGTAAACATGGTCACGTGATCATTTCTGCCGATTGCCGTAAAAGTGATTCTGATGATTGATTCTAATGACAATAACGTTAAACGTCTTTTATGAATTTGTCTTTTTCTGTCTTTTTTTAGACCAGTGAAACTAGTTAAAGAAGTTAAGATTCGCATATGCTCCTTTGTGTTGTCGAGGAATGTTTGTCCGAACATTACATAAGAACCAAATAACGCAAAGGCAGCAAAACCAAAGTGTATCTTCCCTCGTGGAATGTAGGAATGACTGCGTCTCATATGTAGAAATACAGCAAATCCCCCTGTCTTCTCATATTTTCACACACTCTTCCGTACCCAGAGCATGAATCGTTCGGTCCCGTTAGCGTTACCATTTTTCATCAGTAAGAGGACAGACTTATTTACTACAGGTATCATTTTGGTACAGAATAGAAGATGTGAAAAAAGGATGTAGATAACCAATAGATCATTTCCGAGTTGCTGTGAATTATTATGAAAGCGAGACTTAGTGCAAAGGTTTTCCTACGAAAATTAGTTTTGTTTGCATGCGAATGAAAACTAAGTTTTCTTAATGAAAAACTTTGCACTTAGCCTCGATTTCATAATGAGGTTCAAAGCAACTCGGAAAAGGCCCATTGCCTTCTATCACGTTTTATACTGCTGAAGCAGGAAACAGAGGAGGGTGTCAGTAAGGATTGCACACCATTTGTGTCTGCTCTTCAGTTGGTGGTGAGTTGAATTCACGAGTAACCAAAGTCTTAAACTTTTAGTATACTTAGGTGGCTTTTACGGAAATCCAGTTGATGCTTTGCTTAAAAGGTAAAGATAAAATCGCACTCGAGCCTAAGGAGCCCACAATTAAGCCGGTTTCTGTTGCATGAAGCAATGGAGAGCATTGCTACTCTCCCCTGGAAGGAATGCTCGTCCATCGCCGGGTTACCCCCAACAATATGTCGCTGTATCCATTTTTACACTTGGGTGAAGAGAGACAACGAGGAACAAAGGAAATAAAAATTGCACAGCACTGCAGAGACCAAATTAATCCGGTTAGCGGTTAGCGTGGTTAGCGTGTGGGGATTCGAGCCTCGAACCACCGTCAAATTGAAGTCCCATACGCTAACCACCACACCACTCCACATATCTCCAATATACCAATTAATTACTCGTCTTCATTACCTTTCACACAAGTAGGTGCACAAGGCCAGTACAGTGTATCCAGAGCGCTCCAGTCACACCATCCCTTAGTCTGCCCACTCCTCTTTTCACTACTAACCACCATCCTTAATGCCAACGTGATGTAATCGTTATCAATGATTTCCGGCGGTCTTTTCTTTTAGAAATCAAGCAACAGGATAACAAAGGAACCTGATGTCTTTAATCAGCCTCAAAAGGTATTCTTTTAAAGTGCCCCTGGGACGAAAATTTCATTTTCCATCTTTTTGCATTTTCGTGTAGAATATGACCTTCTTACTCATGTTACCAAATTTCAATCCTTTACGGCGATTGGAAGTATTTTTTTTTTTAGCTTTTTATTCGAGATTTCACGGCCGCCATTACTTGGCCTTGTTCCGGAAGTTAAGGCTCAAATTACAGGAAGTGACGTCATTGGCTCAACACGAAAAATTCCACATGGCTAATTTTCATACGGATTCTACAGCAGAATAGAGTTTATGAAGTAGAATCCATATGAAAATTAGCCATGTGGAATTTTTCGTGTTGAGCCAATGACGTCACTTCCTGTAATTTGAGCCTTAACTTCCGGAACAAGGCCAAGTAATGGCGGCCGTGAAATCTCGAATAAAAAGCTAAAAAAAAAATACTTCCAATCGCCGTAAAGGATTGAAATTTGGTAACATGAGTAAGAAGGTCATATTCTACACGAAAATGCAAAAAGATGGAAAATGAAATTTTCGTCCCCGGGGCACTTTAATCGCTTGGTATTCATACATACATTCGGTGTAATACGAGACTCGTTGGGGAGGAAAGATTGCGTGACGAGCGAAAAGAGCGTCTTCGAGGGAGGCTAACGACACTAATGCATCATCATCACGTCAACAACAACAACAACCAACAATTTATTTGAAAAATAACGGAATGAATGGCTTGTCCCGCAAATAGTTACAAAACTAATCGAGGCAGGACAAGACGAATACAGGAACACTTGAGAAAAGGAACAAGAACTTACAAATACAGACATGCAAAAACTTTATGTAGTAACACGTCTCCGAAGTTGTGTTGAAAAACTCGAGAAACGTTTATCGTTAGCTGAACATGTTACTGCTTATAAATAAGAAGGAGAAAAAGAAGAGGAGGGAAGGATCGAGGTATGCTGGACAAAGGAAGAGAAGCATTGTTACCCGTAAACCTTGTCTCCATTATTTTATTATTTTTTGTCTGTTGAGTTGCGTGGTTTGTCTTCATCTGTACTTAACGAAGATTTCAGTCTTGTCAATTAAATTTTGTTTCCTATAGAATCTTCCTTCCAGAGTGGTGCCAACCATAAAGTATTTCTTTGAAAACGAGTAAGTAACTAGTCTTGGTTTGGATGAATTGTTTACTCGTTTTACAAGTTAACTTAACGTTTTGTGAACTCTTGATTAATGAAAGAGTTGAAATGGTTTAAGAAACTAAAAGGTACAACTGTATCTTTGAAAATCTTCTCATTTTATGCCACCTTATTGTGTTTAGAAATAAAACTGATGATGTGAAGAAAGAAAGTGAAGACGACGATAGAGCTGATCTCACAGCAAACAGCCACAAAAGACCGGCTTCTCAGGTTAGTTTATGCTTCCCCTTTTCGTGTTCCAGTGATGATCAACATTTGAAGGGCTCAGAGCGTAACCGACCTATGTGCACGTCAAGTCGCTTTGTGTTATTTTGGCTCAGATTCACCGGAGGTTTTGCATGTGGCCTTGAATTTCTACAGGAAACGTCGTTGCTCCAATGTTTTATCCGCTCCTTTGCGCTTCGTTTTTTTGATAAAATCGAGAATCTTGCCCATAATCATTGGTTTTTATTGCAAACGAAGCGTAAAACAGCGGATAAAACATTGGAGCAAAAAACAAAAACTCCGGTGAATCTGAGCTAAGACAACAAAAAGCGATCTGAAATGTGCACACCAAAGTTATCGTCTGAGTCCTTCATTTATTTCTCTTCACATTACATACCTGGACAAAACAGTGAATAATAACAGTAAGGAAAAAACTTTGACTCAAAGTGTGCAATCAAGACAGCCACGAAGAGCAGGGTCGAAACTAAACACTGTGACTGAGACTTGAATTTCCACCTGCGGCTCTACACGGAAATGCTGTTGTTTCACGCATGTAGACTTGTGGAATTTATATATTATATCACATCACCAAAGGCCTTAACGTAAAGTTTCGATCTTCGCCATTCATGGCACCTTGTGAATTAAGTCCTTTAGGGTCTTTTTCCTGCTGTTAATGTACGTTTAATTGTTAATCAATTAAGTACATTATTCATTTCTTTGTTCGTTTCTTCGTTCTTCATTCATTCATTCATTCATTCATTCATTCATTCATTCATTCATTCATTCATTCATTCATTCATTCATTCATTCATTCATTCATTCATTCATTCATTCATTCATTCATTCATTCATTCAGTCAGTCAGTCAGTCAGTCAGTCAGTCAGTCAGTCAGTCAGTCAGTCATTCTTTCATTCGTTCGTTCGTTCCTTCGTTCGTTCATTCATTCATTCATTCATTCATTTATTTGTTTATTTATATTTTTCATTCCATCAAAAAGGATTTTTGGTGGTTGGACAAGGAACTTCCCTCAAATAAAAAGACCAAACTGGAAGATAATCAAACGTCAGACCCAGGTACACACATGGAGAGTGAAAAAGACTTGAAAACCACGAAGACTAAGAAAGAAGAAAGGATTACTAACGTAACGCAGGTAAAAAAAAAAAGAACGATCGATCGATCGATCGATCGATCGATCGATCGATCGATTGATTGATTGATTGATTGATTGATTGATTGATTGATTGATTGATTGATTGATTGATTGATTGATTGATTGATTGATTGATTGATTGATTTTTCATCACAAAGGATTTTTGGTGGTTGGAGACAGGACTGGAAAAGAAACACGTGCCAGATCATAGTACACACCGTAAAACGGAAGGTGATGTGAAGAATATGGACAGTAGGAAAGAAGAAAAGATTGCTAAAACAGCGCAGGTGATTTGAATTGCCATTTGGTTGGAATTCAGAGAGTGGTTTTCAATTAAGTGTCGAAAGTAATTCGCGTTTGGTTTGGTTTTGCTTTGCTACGCTCTGTGATTGGTTAGAAAAACTCGCGGCAATTTCTCAACCAATGAGAAGCAAAACTAAAACCAGTCGTGACTTGCTCGCACGCGTTTCCCGCGCTTGGAGCCGTTTGCATTATTTGCTTCGAGTTCTGATTGGTTGATAGGCCTTATCACGGTTTTCGACGCCATTTTGACGAGTAGGCAAACACGTCTTGAAATAACAGTGTTTGTATGGAAATTCGATGTACATTTGTCTGTATAGCGAACCAGCCGTGAACTGCAACTAAAAATAGTTCGCGGGAAAAAAATACAGGGAAAATGTATGGAAAGTTCAAAACACGACTGGACGCTTTCTGGCACAGCTACATCCCTCCAATTTTTTTTTTCTTAAAATCCTTTTCATATTTCCAAAAGTTTCAGAAGCGATGTTTTATGAAAATTATTTGACAGCGGATTTCCTTACAAACACTGTTATTTCAAGACGTGTTTGCCTATACTCGTCAAAATGGCGTCCAAAACTGGTATAAGGCCTATTGCGGTGTTTGCGTTTATTGTGATGGGTCAGAGTGATTTATCTGGTTTTGCTTCTACGACCCTCATTTGAAACCGCTCTATAGTTCTAAAAAAAAACGTCCATCAAAGAGTTTGCTTCGTTTTTTTTTTTTTAATATATAAATAAATAAATAAATAAATAAATTTCCAGAACATTCAAAAAAAAAAAAAAAAATGAAAAGAAGAGTTTGCTTCGCAATGCAGCATGGCTGAAAACTCAGCAGGACGTTTACCAAGTGATTTCTCAGATTGGCAAAATGGTGAAAATGCAAAGTTGAATGGGTAAACTTATGTTAGTTTTTCGTGGAGTGTTGATGTTTAATTTTTTTTATTTCAACCAGAAGGGATTTTGGTGGCTGGAAGACGAACTTTCTGTAAATAGGAAGAGCACAATAGAAGATTATCTAAAGGCTGGAAATGATCAGGCAAATACGAGGACTTCGGGTGAAGTTTCTTTCAAAAAAGTCTTAGAATTGAAACCTTTGAAACCCGTTAAACAAACGCTAAACACAAGGGCGTCAAGCAAGCTTAAAGATAGTTCGACAGAAGGTCAAAAACGTGGCAGCAGTTCACACAAGGAAGGTGGCCGCGTTAATGAAAGTTCAACATCAAAACCAAGTACACGAACCGGACGAAAAGGCATTCACGATAGGGGGAGGTCTGGTGAAGGGTCGTCGCATGGTCACCATGGTAACATGTCCCCTGGAGACCCTGCTGGGGTAAAGGACGTGGCCGATGTGGTTGTTAAGTACTTGTCTCCTCATCTCAAACAGGGAGCAATTGTATCCAAGGTAATCGTATACATTGTTTTGCAGCCAATTGCAGTGTTTAATAGCGTCTAACATTTTGCAGTTATTGGCACAGGAAACGACAAATAAACTAAAACTAGTGACCTCTATTGGCATTGTCTTTGTATCTCCAACAGACTATGTTGACCCCGCAAAAGATATTAACTGACAGTTACTCGTTTTCAATATTTTACCAAGGTAGTATACCTTTCTTGAATGCCAGAAACCGTAATAAATACATCTGGCCCCAGTTGTTCAAAGAGCGGATAACTTTATCCACTGGATAAGTCACTATCCAGTGGAGCAAATGTACTCCACCTAGCGCCTTATCCAAGTTCTCCACACGATCCCATACTTAAATTTGATATATGCTTTCACCCTATCCACCATTATAGGGCTATTAAGAAAATCTTGCACACATTTTATCCTATTGTGTTTATTCTGTCGTTCGCTGTTTTCACTTTTTCAGCAAAATTGAGTAACCCTCCGTCAGCATCAAGGCCAGGATTATTTTGCACTATTGAACGCGAATCTCACGTTTGCCCTTTGCCGTAAACGCAATTGTAAATCTTTCCAGTGTTAAGTACAAGTTCAGATGAAAGTTTGTTCCCCATATAAGACCATTTTATCTTCTTTCAGCGCGTCCTTAGAAATCAACATTCCAGTTTTATTCAATATTATATTGATTTCTTTTTTGTCCCTTCAACAGGCTTTGTTTAAGTTTTTAGCTCGCTGCATCACCCACAGAGTCGTGCAATCTGAACAAGCGTCATCTCCCTCCTCAAGTGAGTATTACTACTGTCCAAGCATCTGTGTTATACTACTACACCAATACATGGAGATGTGATCTACTCTGGAAAAAATTTCAATCTTACTTAGGTCTGATCCAGATTTCAAAGTTTTAAACTGTATGCTGTTAGAACGTTGCTTCACTGAATTGTGCACAGAGCGATTTTCAATTGAATTTCTCAAACTTATTAATAATTCACAGGAGAAAACAAAGGAAATCACTACCGTGAAGGAGCTTTGGAAATGCGATATTAATTATCATAAAATCTGGTGAACTTTTGCTTTGAATTTTCTACCAATTGTTAATGGTTTGAAAATCACGTTACTTTTTCAACCAATAGTTTGGGTTCAATCGAGTGTCGAAAGTAGTTTTGTGTTTTGTGTTTGCTTTGATTTTGCTTTACTACGCTATCTGATTGGTTCGTAAAACAAGCCCCACTTGCTCGACCAATGAGAAACAAAACCGAAAACCAATCGTGACTAACAACGCGACTTGCACGTTTTTGGCCGGTTACGTGTATTTGATTCGAATTCTGATTGGTCTGTTGTGTTGTTTACGCCTCTCCCCCAGTCTCTTCTCGTTTAATTCTCCTCGCTCCAGTCTCGCTGCGCTGTGAGCGCACCCTCTCGACTAACCAGAAAGGGACTGCTTGCAGTCTAGTTGTGATTGGTTAGAATAATTACTTTGATTTTGGTTTTACGACATTCATTTGAAGACCGCTCGAAGAGACAAACCCCAAACCAATCGCGCCTTGCTTGCACGCGTTTTCCCGCGCTTGGCGCCGGTAACATGTATTTGCTTCGAATTGTGATTGGTTCATTGTGTTGTTTGCGTTTGTTGTAATTGGCCAGAGTAATTACTTTTTACGATGCTCAATAGAAAAGTTACATGTTCTTTCTTAACTTCATCCACTCTTGACTGTGAAAGAGAGTATCTTCTGGGCGCAATGAAGCACTTGGGGCGTTTTCTATTTGTCAGTTTGTAAACAGGACGCGCCATTTTGAATAGCTTGTCACAGGGGGCGCTCACATCAATTATTAAAAAAATGTAGTAGAAAAACAGGCCATTTCCGAGTTGCTTTGAACCTCATTTAATATGAAAGAGAGGCTAAGTGGAAAGTTTTTGTTATGAAACATTAGTTTTCATTCTTATGCAAACAAAACTAATTTTCATATGAATAGTTTTGCACTTAGTCTCGCTTTCATAATGAGGCTCACAGCAATTCGGTTTCCTTTGTTGTAGGTCGTGTCCGTTCTGCGAGTGGCGGCCATTTTAAATAATTTAGGCTCGGTCGTGTATCGCGAGAAATGGGACCAAGTTTTAACATTTACCTATTTATATATTTCTCTGTAAAATACGCAATTCAGTCTAATGACTGCGATGTATTTTTGAATAAACAGTCTATTCTATTCTGTTCTATTCTATTCTAACTTTCGGAATTCCTCGGAAATTTCCGACCTCTTACCGAGAATACTAGAATTTTCCGATTAGTGAACGCTACTTAGCTCACGTTTGTCTCTTGTTACAGGAAAACTGGAAGTAAAATCGACTGTGAAGAAGCTGTTTGAAGTGTGCAAGAAATTTAAGCAGGAGAGTGACTGGGATAGATACATCAGAGTTATGGAATCGGGGAAAGCAAAGTGACGTGAAGAGCAACAACTTGAATTATTTGTAGAGATTGAAATTTAATATTACATTTCGATAAATTTATGAATATATAAGCCTTTTAAGCGAGATGTTCCGCTGTTAGAAGGATTACACTTCCTTAATTTCCTTAATTTCACATCTTTTTGTCGAGTCTTGTGAACTAATTATGCTTAGATCCTTTGACCCCGAATAGTGGCAAGCTTCTAGCTATAGCTTTCCCCTACAATATCACAGCTCAATCAAACGGAAGACATGAGAATGAAACAAAATGATTACCCCTACGATAAAATGTCTTGATGTTGAAGCAAATTCTCCCAACTAGTAAAGTAAGAAATATATGGAAAACAGAGAAGGGAATTTGCATGTTGATATCTAGACCGAAAGGGTTCCAAAAACAAAAATCTCGTGACCTCACTTTAAAGGGGAAGTATTACGAAAATTTGCTGTCATTTCAAAACCTAAAAATGTTTGACTGTCAGCAGAAACAACGAAATAATTGTCAAGTTTGTTAAAAATTATCACCCCAGTGCAATAAAACTGTCCATTAGTGCCTCTGGCCAGAGACAGGTTTGGTCGGTTTGGATTGAAACTTGAAAAATATTAGGCTAATGTTTTTCAAGTTCTCGCATTTTTGTTTCCAAAATGCGCTAGAACAGATCACGAGTTGTTTCTTTTAAGAATTGAGTTGATTTCGTTCCTCTCGTCATTCTAGACTTGAATTATTTGGCAGCTGATTGAAAGTCTTATTTCATCATTTTTACGAAAGATATCAAAAACCCCATGAAACTTTTCCTTTAACTTTCAATTAATTTAGAATTACGTTTTACTGCAAACGGCAGAAATGACCACGTGACCATGTTTATCCTGTACATTTGTCGCTCGCTGTTTTGATTTACTCAGTAAAACTGATTATTTCTGCGTTAGCATAAAAGGTCAGAATTATTTTGCACTATTCTCATCTATTTATTCGATTTTTCGAGAAAACATAAACGCAAATCTCACGCTTGCCGTTTTCCGTTTGTCGTAAACGTGATTCTAAATCTCTATTAGGATTCGGGCAAATTTCCTGTGTAGCTAGTGATCCTAGGAAAGACACATGTTGTTTTCCGGAGTGTTTGTCTGACAGCTGAAACAGAAGATGAGGGATTCTTTTTATATCGGAACTTCTCGCTTAAATGGAATCGAATTTAGGAGTAGTAATGGCTACATGTTTTCGAATTGTTACAGCTAAAAATATGAAATATAAATATTGGGACAAAATTTAAAATGCAAAGCTAATGTTGACAACAATTTGTCGCGTTCAAATATTGAAAGTGCTATTTATTTTTCTAAACCAAAGGTTAGGTATGTACTTGCAAGAATATTAAAGAAGACAATGTTGACAGAGGTGATTTATATAATTTACTATACAAACTTAATGCCGGTCAAAAATTGTTGAACCGATATTTATTTTTCTAGTCAAAAGTTAAGGTATATATTTCCAAGAACATTAATAAAGGCGATGTTGAGTTTGAAATCGAGAGAGTCTGCAAAGAGTCTTTGTTTGCTCGGACCAGAGCAACGGGATCAATAAAAAGATTGCAGGGATACATTAAATAGCCGGTCCACAATAGTGGCGTTTCCGTGCATACTTCAACCTTGACGTAATGTTTAAAACACGAGCAGCAGTGTTTTATCGGGATTTAAAACCACGAGGCGCAGCCAAGTGGTTTTAGACCCGATAAAACACGTGCTGCGAGTTTTTTGAATGGCTTCAAAAACATTCCTGGAAAAGCGTGTGTCGAGAGAGTTCATACGATAATGCTTTTGTGAACGTTGGAAATTAGCACACGAGAAAAACAATAAACATCGCATACTTTTATCGGGTTTTAAAACCACTCCACGTGATATTTTATCGACCATTTGATTGGTCAATGGGCTTATGAATTATTAATGAGTTTGTGAAGAGCTTTCTCAGTGACTCCAGGTTGGGGGTATAAAACAGATGACATTGATTACTGTATAACTAGAATCGAAAACTTCCGGAAAACGAGAAGTTAAAAGTAGTCCATCATCACCTTAAATTAATTTTACCACTGATCTCTTGGAAAATTCCCTGATAAGTTCTCAATCCCCTGGTTCGTATTGACAGAGCAACTGCATCTTTTAAGAAGTTTAAAGGTGAGATAGATTTGTTAATGTCCTGTAGTTTCTGAAATTTTCGTGTGTGGCAGTCAACCATCTTGACGAGATAAATATGATCAGAGATTGACAAGAGGGTGTTAACGGGGATCAGAGTCCTGCGTTCCTGTACGGAAGACCAATAGATTTAAAAGGATCTTTTTTTTTTTCTGAGGGAGGAGGGAAGAAGGGGATGAAGATGGACTCTTGCGACGGCAACCCGTCTCCATCGGATCCGATGGAGTCCGTTTTCCGGCATATTACACCCCCCTCCTTAACTATAATATGCTGTATATTTACTAAGTATCTCGCAAACTGACATGCCGCAGTCCGATGGACTCTTGCCACGACAACCCGTCTCCATCGGATCCGATGGAGTCCGTTTGCCGACATTTTCCACCCCCTCCTCAACTATAATATGCTATATATTTACTAAGTATCTCGCAAACTGACATGCGGCAGTCCGATGGACTCTTGCCACGACAACCCGTCCCCATCGGATCCGATGGAGTCCGTTTGCCGACATATTCCACCCCCCTCCTTAGCTATAGTATGCTGTATATTTACTAAGTCTCTCGCGAACTGACACGCGGCAGTCCGATGGACACTTGCCACGGCAACCCGTCTCCATCGGATCCGATGGAGTCCGTTTGCCGACATTTTCCACCCCCACCTTAACTATAGAATGTTGTATATTTACTAAGTCTCTCGCGAACTGACTTCTGGTGAGTCGGGTTGTTCATGGACTTCGTCCATCGGACTCAGTTTGGGTGTATTGGACAACCCTCACTTTTCAGGGACACCGTATTTTAGGGAAGGGCTTGTTTTTGGGTGGGGCCTACTACTGGACTGAACTTTGCGTTTCAACGTTGGTTGGGTTTAGCAAAAAAAAAAAAAAAGAATTCCGCTAGTTACATACTAATTTTCTTGATCCTTTTGTGTATGCCTTGCAGCACACGATGGGGCGGTCCGCTCCAAACTAACAGTTTAAAACAGCTAACCGTTACGGTACATCTGGTTATATTCGAGAGGGACTATTATCGGAAGGATTTTAAAACTGGTAGAGCAATAATTGAAAACCTAGACTAATTTAAATAGGTTTGCTTTGATTCCAACAAGTCTCTTAGATTTTCTAGTAGGCTCCGGGGACCGAGTGGGACAGGGGGCGCTCCAAAGTATTTGACTCGATTCGCCACCATTTGTTACTGGCTAAGTTGCAAGCTTATGGTCTTCACGATTCTGCCATTAACCTGATTCAGTAATACCTTGGTAGTAAGTTAGTAAGTAAGTAAGTAATTTTATTTAAAGTGGCACTCCACTTAGCTCAAAGCTACTTTGCAGGAAGCCCGATATAGAAATAATATTAAAAGTAAAGTAAAATACTAACTTTAAATATCAGAGCGACTTCAGCGGTTAAATGCAACGGGATTGTGTCAGAGTGGTTACTCATTAGCTGTGGAGTGTCACAAGCCGGAGCCTCTGAATAGGTCCGATTCTTTTCAATACTTTTGTGGACGATGTTAATCTCCGACTTTATATTATGCCGGCGACGCAACGCAGTATGTAGCTCAAGAGTGCCCCATCGCTCTGGAAGTAGTCCACCGTACCTGAAACAAAGTAAAGATGTTCATGTCCAAAAAAGTCACCCTACTTACAACAGAACGCTGTCAGCTATTTCGGTACATATACAGCTATTTCAATTAACGTTGTCGGATCAAAGTGTAAAGCTATAACACAAGACCTCAAGATTCTGTGGATTTTATTATGAATAAGTTCAGCAAAATCAGCTATGCCTCGTCTGTCCAGTGATGATATAGGATGGCGAGCCATTTGGATGAAAGAAATGTTAGGATATCAAATGGATGAGGTGGCAGCCTCTTTGAAGATGTCTTAAAGCTTTAAGTTTTGATCCGACAACGTTAATTGAAGTAGCTGTATATTCTGTGAATGTAATGTAAAGTAAAAGTAAAACTTTATTGAATCTCCCAGTCAGGGTTTTTCAGACCCAAATAATTCATAGGTTAGCCTGCGAAGCTGGCGGATTTTGCTGGTGGGCGGGAAAGTCGGGCCGAGGTTTCTCGTTGCTCTCGCCCCATTTCCCCGCGGCTTCGCGACTCGTTTTGGCCTTTGTGCCTGCTTTCCCGCGAGCCCAACAACAAAAACCGCCAGCTACGCAGGCTATTCATAAGTTTAAAATATCAAATAAAATATCTAAGCGTTAAAATCATAATAGTAGATAAAAACATCAATAGGTAACTCTCCTAGCTGACAAGAAATGA
Source organism: Pavona decussata (assembly GCF_977016875.1). Classification (NCBI taxonomy): domain Eukaryota; kingdom Metazoa; phylum Cnidaria; class Anthozoa; order Scleractinia; family Agariciidae; genus Pavona; species Pavona decussata. Next base: position 592,039 of record NW_028145585.1, read on the forward strand.
TTCAATGAAGGAATTCTCTAAGTAATTAGTTTCTTTTTGAAAGTACACAGGCAGTGTCTGCAGCAGTGATCGCACGTGGCAATGAGTTCCAGAGTTTAATTGCTCTATATAGAAATAATAATAATAAACCTGATGAAGACTGGTATTCGCCAGTCAAAATATCGCACACTCAAGCCTTTTCACGCTGTGCAGTGGTCCTTTTTCACTTACGGTATATTACAATCACCATATATGAAACGTAACGGAAAATTTTATGAATCCGCTGGCCACAAGTCTTTCTAAAGCCTTTGAAAACACGCGATAATTTTGTGGGTGTACACTCATTGAACAATTAAGCTTAAAATCTGCGTAGTTTGTGGTTCTGTGGAGTGGTAGAGAGAAAAACATGGGGGAGGAGTTGTAACTCCCCTTATTTAACGTCACGCAGATTCTCGCCAAACATTGAAAGGTTTGATCGACAAGGATTGGTGAAGTTTGCGGAGGGATAGATCTTGGGCCATTTTGTTTACGTGTACATGTTAATTCGCGCTGGGATTGAAGTCGCTAACGACGATAAATATGTGTACTTAATGTTGCCTGGATCAAGTCATTTAACGAAGTATTTATTGGCTTCACTTGTTTCTTTTGTGGTCGTATTATGGGATCAGAGTGTAGCGTTGAAAAGGATTACGAACTAGACGAACCTATTGAATGTAGCAGCAAAGAGTGGAGTTTAATCGCTGCAAGGAGAAAGCAAGATGATTTCAAAGCAACTGTTTTTATTCACGAGAAGAGCAAGAAAGAAAAGAGTAAGAAAGAAGAAAGAATTGCTAAAGCAGCTCAGGTGAATAAACAAATCATAAGCCTTAGGCAGGGTGGGGTGGGGTGGGGGTGGGGAGTATCACACCGGGAGTCTCCGCTTACAGGTTCAACCCCTCATCCTTTTACATAACTTTTGCCAAAATGTTATGGATATCAAAGGTAAGCCAAAGATTGTACTGCTGCCATTTTTTTTTCTGGTGACCTTCGGCTTCACATAAATATTTCCATTGTAACTTCGGCCAGTAATTTCTGTCCAGGTTTTGCTACCCTTCTTTTTCTCTCTACTACTTGGATTTGATCGATTACTACCCTTTCACTTTACTGTTTATGTTTGTGAAAATTTTCAATTTTGCTACCCTTTTTTGTACTGTGAGGGGGTGGGGGGAAGGCATCCCATTCAGGTAAATCAGGCAGATCTAGAGGTACCCCTACTAAGTGTAGTTTCTCCCTCCTCCCCCTCCCCACTTCCCTGCCTGAGTTATAATAACATTTGTTAAAATCATGGAAACCAGAAATTTGCACACTTGGCTGTCCTATTTTTTTGTATGCATGTAAGTTTTTGGGAAACGTATCCGGCAGAAATGTAGAGAGAGTATCTGATTCAATATTCAACTAAGATAATTTTTATATTATAATTATAGTGCATTTTCTCTTGATGTCACTGCCACCATGTTGTGGAACCAGAACAATAGTTTATTTTTTAATTACTTTCTTACATCAGTTGACATGGCTGTCATGTCTTTTGTCATTCAAATCTAGGGGTCTGAGTGAAAATGCTCTATTGTTTAAACCGCAACAAAGAAAAAATAATAACATTTACTGACTTAAAACTTAAGGTGATTCCATTGTTATTCATTGCACACTCTTACTGCGCACAATTTCTTGTGTCATTAGGGCACGCATTGATAACATAGTCTGTTTTCCTATATGCTGAGCCTAGTCAAAAACTAAATGGCTATTTTCTCCTAAACAAGCATTAGTACATATAAGTAGTGAAAAATCACAGAAAGTTTGAGAAAATTTTCACAATAACTTTTATTTCGTGGGAATCACCTTAACAAAACTGAGAAGAATTAACCAAGCATCGGTTTCATGACTTGTTAAAAGTCAGTGGAACAAATACAGAACTATGTCGAATTTGAATTTTAGGACCAAATACCAAGCCCTTTCATTTAATGCTGTCTTTATTTTTTTCAATGTGACTAATTCACATAACATTTTCTTTGGCAGTATTTGAAGGTTCTGAAACATCCAGTGATTCTCAAACATCTCTGGTCCTATGACAACTCAGAAGAGTTCTGTATGGTGACAGAGCCAGTCAGGCCTTTGGAGTCTGTCATACAGACATTAGACACAACAGAGATTATTGCTGGACTTTACAATGTTGTAGAAGCTCTGGTCTTTTTGCATGAGAGGGTAAGTGCAGGGTTTTCAAAATGAAAAAAAGTACCAGGAGGAAATGTGAAAGTAGCCGGAGGACAATTGCACCGCGTTAGCGGTGCCATGCGACGAAAAGCCGCATGGGGGGAGGGTGCGGGAGGGGGATACCCCCCATGCTGGGGGGGGTCACAGCAAATTTTTAAATTTTGCATACCCAGAGATGCATTCTGGTGCATTTTCAGGGCAAAAAAGTGTTTGTTTGGAGGTCATTGTAAACTGAATTATAAACAAGAGTTTTTTATTCAGTCGATACGTGGCTTGCTGAAATCTGAATTGAGTACTCACTACTTTTACTTCACACTTCATAAATTCATACTTTGGAGACACAAAGTACCCGGCGCACACGCTAAAAGCAGCCGGTGACTAGCGTCGAGAGTCGAGTGCTTTTGAAAACCCTATAAGTGTTTAAGCACGCCTGTTAATTGAAAACAACGAACATTGCTCAGGTGCTCATTTTGTGGGTAGTACACTACACATGGTGCTCTACCCACTATGTTGTCAGGCATGTGAGAGTGAGTGAAGGTCCATATACTAAGCAAACAGGTCCGTAGTGCGTGCACAGCACTACCCACATGTATGCAATGCATACCTCTTTTTTTGTGGAGTGGTTCCTATTTTTTAGCGCCAACACTGAGACCCTTAGGGCTGAGGTGCTGAGATTTTTGTTGCAAAAAGAGAACCAAGTAGAGCATCATTGCAAGTAATACAGATAGCAAAAAAGATTCTCAAGGCCGTAACCGATGCATTTCATTAATGTTTTACATCTTTTAACTATTGATTTCAAGGGTGGCCTATCACACAACAATCTTTGCCTTTCCTCTGTGTATGTGAGTGATAATGATTGGGGATGGAGGCTTGGTGGAATGGAATTCGTCTGCAAATTTCCTGAATTAACCAATGAGGTGAGGGTGCAAATATCATAACCAACAGTTAACTGAGATATTTTAGCTATCATATCAAATTACATGTTATGGATTGGTGACAACAACTATTATAAGAACAGCAACATTTACTGCATTTGACGTTAGGAGAATGCATACCATTTGTGTCGCTTTTTTCTGGATGCTGTGCGATTTCAGGGTTTGGGTGTCATGTTGGACTGGCTGAGGACCACACTCACCTTGATTTCATGCGAGAGCTTTGAACCCCACTGGCTAAGTGAAGTCCTGTAGGTTGACTCACTTTGGTCTGGATGCCATGAGATCAAACGCACTTTACTAATGCATGATAGATTGATAGATAGATAGTTTCCTAAAGCACTGGCACCTTGTTGCGCAGAACGTGGTCCAGTGGAGGTCAGTGGGGAAGGCCTACATCCAACGACTGACATTTAGCGGCTGAAACTACTACTACTATCTTATGATATCAGTTCACTGTGCGTGTTCACTTGGTGTATTCTGGAATGGCTGGAGAGCTGATGATTCTTGGAGGTGCATGCTAACTGGTAGTGAAGGCAGGGGCAACCAGTTGTAACTTAATTTTCATGATTTTATTGCAGTTTCTTTCAGGGACAAAATCATTGAGAGATTCCAAGTCCATTTCCCCAGAAGAAAAGGTAATAGCAGCAGTATTTGTTCTTTATTTTATTTTATTTTTTTGTGCTATTTGTGCTATTTTTGGTGCTATTTCTACTAAGTGACCTATAGACCCTGTTCAAAAATGGCTGGCATTTTAATTTTCTTTTGTTTACATTCAAATTAGCCTTACTAACCTCATTCTTGAGTTCAAAGAACAAAAGAATATTTCACCTTAAGTGAGGTTAGTAAGGCTAATTTGAACGCAGACAAAAGAATATTAAAATTTCAGCCATTTTTGCATTGGGTCTATAAACAATGTAGAAGAACTACTGTCCAGTACTTTTCTTATTTGCCATTACGGCAGTCTTAATGCAATTTTTCATTTTCTATCAGTCAGCTCACTCTTGTTAGTAAAGGATTCAATGTAGAATTATAATACATTTATGTTTCCACTCAGGAGGGTCAGGTTAATATCACTCCAAAGACTGGCCATTCACTAGATGCGTATGCCTTTGGTATGTTTGTGAGTGATATCTTGGACACACGAGCAGATTTAGGTAATCACTGCAGTTTTATAATCTCCTTTTCTACTGAGTCTTTATTGTACACCTGTTGACTCTGTTGTTTACTCATTAGAACAAACTGTCAGCATACTCTGACTTGGTTTGCTTGTGTTTGCTTTGATTTTCCAAATATCATTTTCATGGCAGGAGATGTTGGTGAAACATTTGGAGAAAAGATGCAGAGTTTGTTCCTCCATGAGAATCCTCAGGTAAAGAAATTATTCTTCCTTTGACAGATGTGTCTTTGAAGTCTCTTGGTTAAGTGAAATCCTACACTGTAGTTAATTCAAATGATGGTAATCAAGCAGTGCTTTTCCAGGGTTCTTTAATGTTTTTCAGTTGTTCTGAAAAGACATTTTTCTGATCACTGATGTGCACAATAGTGTTGTTTGGAGGAGGAATGCTTAAATTTTATTAATAGCTGATATTAAAATTTTGTTTATTTTGACAGATGAGGCCTCAGCTCTCCAGTCTTCTCAATGATGATTTCTTCAGGTTTGCAAGTTTTGTTTCCCTGAAATCAGAAGCTCGTAAGGTGGGGGAGGGGGGTCTTCTGAAACTTAATTAGAAAGAATTTCACAACTGAGAAGAGTCCACCTCTTGTTTAGTTTTAATAAATTTTAAACTGCAAGTGTCCTGGCTAATTCCACTATCAACAGCCTCTGCCTTCAACCCTCTATTTTTCTACCCAAAAACAATATCTCAATGGATCAATCTTCCTGATTCCTCTTTTTACTGATTCTCTAAACAGTTAATATCCTCAGTGTACCATAAACCTGTATGGTACTTGTATCAATGTTCGCTGACCTCCCAAACAATAATCCTCAAGTATGAGGGAAAGGTTGTATTGGAAAATAAATAAACATGGGCTTTTTAAAAACAGCTACTGAACGCCTGCCAAAAAAATATTATGAAAAGGATCCCCACCTCTGATAGCACAGTCACACTCACAAACATCTAGTTTTTGTGCTTTTTTGGCTCATCATGCAATGTAACCTGCAAGCAAGCTCTCTTTTAGGTCAGCCTAATCCTCTTGTGGCTCACTTCGCTCGCTGCTTGCACTATCCTCGTGCGGCTGGCCTAAAAGAGAGTTCAGTTGCGCACAGGCTACATGCAATGATGCTTGGCAAGCCAAAGAGTGTCTGCAAGGGAGGCTAATAGACACCCAGTTGATGTTTGATTTACTATCTCTATCATCCATCTCTAACTGTCATTTTTCTCAATTTATCTGCAGAAGCAGCTTCTTAGAAATAATGACTTTCCTGAACCAGATAACGATAAAAACTGATGTAGAGAAAGAAAAGTTCTTCAGGTATGCACACAGGCTTGTTCTGAATTAATCACTGGATGGTTACCAATTATACAGGAAACCTAGAAATTCCGTTTGGAAAATCAAATGGTACCAGCTGTGTCACTTCATTTGGAATTCGTTTTCTCAAATCATGGGCTACTGATGAAAATTGCGTACTTTTGTTACTCCTTTTGGACTTTCCAGTTGATGCAGGTACATTATGTACTATTCTCGTCTTTCTTTCATCAATGTTCAGCACTCCAACATTTCCAGCCAGGTGTTAGTTAGGTGCTAGTTAAAGAATTAAAGCTTTTTCGTCAGGAAGAGAATCTATGTATGCTTTTAGAAACTTGTAAGCAAAATGCCCGAGTTACACTTAGTTGGGTTTAATATTTAATGTGCGTATTTCAGTTCTTTAGCGTACAAGTTGACTACGATCCCACCCAAGGTCGTTGCCAAGCGTATGCTTCCGAGATTAATGTCCAGATTTGTTCTGGCTGAGCCCAGTGCAGAGAAGAACTTCCTGCCTCATCTTTTGACTCCCATTAAAGGTACAGTAAAGTACATAAAAGTTTATATAAAATTATGAGCCTTCAGGTAATGACCTCCTTATTTTGCTGGCCATTTTATTAGTTAATCAGAATTGGCATCAAAACATGCTTTGTGCACGACAAATTACAACAAACTTTTTTGAAGCGTCTAAACGTGCACCTATCTGTCCGTCTATAGCTGCTGCGGAAGAAGAAAAAAAGACCAGCCTAGGTATATAGGTGGTTTGCTATGACGCCATGTTGGTGTGTAAAACAAAAGAAAATTTGTTCACATAGTCTGCATAAAAATAGAATTTAACACCCAGAGGAGAAAAATCATGTTGTTCCTGTACACCAACATGGTCGCCATGACATTACATGCAAATCAGAGACCGCGCGCGTTTGTCTTGCTTCTTTGGTGCTGACCAAAAGGAACAGTCCACAAGGAGAAAATATGTAGAAGAGAAAGGGGGTCCTTTTGTTACTGGAGCCGCTCGGAATTTAAGTTATACTCGCACGCAATCCGTTCTTTGCCCTGAAGCTGTAAGGTCATCGGGCAGGAAAAGTTCAGCGAAGAAACGTACCGTACTTTTCTTCGTCGAACTTTTTCCCGCCCGTTTCGCCTTTTTCCTCTTCCCCAGTATCCGCCCCTGGGTCTTCAAGGGTGCTGCGAGGTATATATGATAAATCTACATTCAGCAAATGTTGTGATGGAATTCATCACAGCGTCCATGATTTATGTACATTTTGACATTAATTTTGTGAATTACATGTAGTCATGTATGTGAATTTTTTTGTATGTAACCGTCAAAAACCAACTTGTCTTACAGAGGACAGCGAAACTGATTACCAATTAAATGGCCTTACTCCAGTGATGCCAGACGATCTATTCAGGTAATGACACCACTCTCTTGCCGTATCCAGCGCTAAATTGCGGTGCACAATCAGTGCAAAGTGAGAGGCAACAACAGTTTGCTATATTGGGGAGTTTGAGATTCTGTTCCCTAAATTTTTGTCTCCACAAATAATCGCTTTAAAATCATATAGTAAAACAGGGAAAAAATCTTGGTAAGCAAGGTTTTTGCTTTTATTACACCCGTTTTCAAATCACTGGTGATCCTTGCAATCTGATTGGCTCTCAGCAGTGCGATTTATTCCCAAATTGCACCATTTTTTGCTCTAAATTGCATCCTTTCTTTAGCCCATCAAAATGGAAATGAAGTAAAAATGATACTCTGTGATTTCAAAACAGGTGTAATAAAGTGGTAATTGAACTTTGTGTCGTGCAATTTTGGTCTGAAATCATACTTGTACGATACGCGTATGATTTCAGACCAAATTGCACTCCACTCAGTTCAATTACCATTGTAAATCAGTCCGCCTTGTATTCCCTCGATTCTACTCAGTAGTTCTCGTTTTAGAATAACTGCCGAGTTGTTCAAAACGCGATTAAGCTAATCCTCGATTAACGAGTTTAATATTACTAATCAACAGAGGTCCTACAAAAGATCTTTTCCCTCACTTTTGACTTAGACTTTTCTTTACCATTGGCTTAAAATCAGCTTTTAAAACCATTTTTAACGAGCGAGATGAAAACCTCGGTTAACTTTTGATCGTGGATTAACGTTAATCGGCTTTCGAGCAACCGGGCCCAGTTTTTCCAGTCGACCCTGTTTTGATTCACAGGACGACTATGTTGGAAATAGCCTGCTTAGCTGGGGTATTAGAGACCAGTAGATTATAGAGAGAGTAGGAGTGCGATTTTTTTCCAATAGAGAACAAGTGCGCGCGTGAACCAGTGTCATTTTGGCGGGAAAACGAGACAGCCGTCGTCATTTTAGTACGAGTTTTTGTTAGAACGGCGTAGTGGCGAAAACAAGTCCTGAAAACGTAGGTGATCTCGTCGTTTTGAAATCACAAAGGCTTAGCTATCGCCATTCAAAACAACTGCGTCGAGTTCATCGTTCACAAAGAGTGAAGCTTCCTGGTATTTATCTTTTAGTACTTCACTAAAAACTTGAAGTCAATCTCGTATTCATGGTCGTACTCGTAAAGGTGAACGCCCAACCAAACCGTATCCAGTCATCTCGCCACCAGGTAGACTCGCTACCAAGCGTCACCTCGCCACCACTAACAATGAATAATTGATCAATTTTCCTAGCAGTTTAGACCTGTCAAAACCGGTAGAATAAAGGTATTAGGCTTTTTCGGTCATTTATATAGATAGGCGAATACTTTGTAGTATTAGTTATTTTGTCTTTAGCTGATGGCGAAATTACTTCTTTTGATGGCGAGATGACCGGCCAAACTTCGCGTTCGCCCAATATGCCCCCAAAGCTAAGCAGTGCACCTACTATAACTAATATTTGCTTGTCATGATCTTTCAGGGAACACTGTATTCCCATTCTAATGACTCTATGGTCCATCCGAGACGGTCATGTGAGGATGATTCTGCTCAAGTATTTTGGTCTTTACGCTACGTCTTTCAAGGAAGACGTGTTGGAAAAGTTCATCCTTCCTCAAGTATGTGTTGTTATAAGATCGGAATAAAGTTACTGAACACTTGTGTTTTAGCAGCTGGTTTCGAAATACACACCCTTAAGATATCAGAGAGGTGACCATGTTAAGCTGCATATCCAGCGTACAGCTAAATGCATAATAATGTTCGAATTGTGCGGAGTTAGATTTTATTAATAAGATATTATTCCATATGCACATAGTTTGTAGATTACAGTCCATCAGTTGGCGAATTCAGAGGGTCGAAAATTTCATTTCATAGGCACTTTAAAACACAAAACTTTTGACAAGAAACGCGTAGCTACGAGACAGGCTGAGGGGAGTTCGTTTCCTCCAAAATTCATTTAGCCCTTCCACTCGGCAGTCACCCTTTGATTCATGTAATGTATATAGGATTCGCTCTGACGAAAGGCTAACGCTCGAAACGTCAGCACTCGAATCTCTTTACGGTGGCCAATTTCCCTTTAGTTATCAACTCTGTTGATAAACCAAACATTCGTTTCTACTCCCCACCGACGCAGCACGACAGTTTCTTTAGAAACTAACTCCCTTATCCATTTGTTTGTGAGTGTTCAACCATTGGGGATGGCAGCTGATCAGCATTACTTTCCGTTGGTTTGCTGGTGTTTCTTTTCACTCACTTGTTTTGTTTGTTGTTCAAAGCGAAATTTGTACAGTTTTGGAGTTCAATCTCTTGAGATTAGAAATGTTTAATGTAAGAAGGACAATACCCTGACGCAAGGAAATAAGGGAAGGGAAATAATGAAATAATGAAACGACTTTAAACAGAAATCGTTTACTAACTCCCAGCTGGAGCTATAGTGTAAAAAAATCAAGATCACCCAGTGCCGTTCTTAGCTCCGCGTCACTGTTGAACTTATTACGAAAACAGCAGTGAAGTGTTGATGACATTGAGATAATCTCCAGCGAGATGGCCCATCAGCACGATTTTGAAACTTGCAGTGAAAGGGTAGAGGTCATGTGGCGAAACTTGAAGATAAAGCACTCAAAATAAATAAACAACCACCTACACAAATCTTACTCCTTTTTAGAGTGCTTCATGAACGACAGCGGATAGAAAAAGCAAAGCTGATAAGCTGTACCTTCTTCGAAAATACGCCAAGTTGTGTTGTTGTTTTTTTTTTTTTATGTCGTTGTTTTTGTTGTTTTTTCTTTTGCGGTTATACTGTTGTAAAACAACCAGCTAGGAGTATGCGCTTTTTGCTGAAGTTGTGCTCCGTATATTCGCGTTCTGTTCTTTAATAGTGCAAAATCTCGGTGTTGCTTCATGCAGGTTTGATTCTAATGAAGATGGATGAATAAAATTAATGGCTGAAATCGGTCAAATTCCTTCGGACGTGAATTCAAAATTAATGTTGAACCCTTTATGACAAGCTGGTTGATCATGTTCTAATGCTACTTGCCATTTAGGTCGCTCAGTTTCTCGCTGTGTGAGGTTTAGTCTTCACGGTGAAGCGTAGAGCTTACATTTCGTTAAGATGGATCAATAATTGCGAAAATCAGCACGAACTTATCTTGTGACATGCGAGATGGTAGTTCATAATGGACTACATAGCTTCTTTTCTCAGTACAGTTCTACTTACACGCCACCAGTTCAGATCTCCTCTAGCCGTTCTTCAAACAGTCGGTCGATGTTCGATGTTGCTTGTTGCCTTAGTCGCTTTCCACTCGAAAAAACATGAGCTCATCCAGTAACATAACCAACACCACTGCAGATTGCTTTTACTTCTCAGAAAACCAGACGAGAACAGAAGTAACAGGAGACATGCTTCGCGAGATGAAGGCCTATAGTCCAGGCTTGCTCGTCACCTACTGCATTGTCAACCTTATCCTTGGCCTTCTGTCTTTCCTTGGAAACGCTCTTGTGGTTCTGACAACGGCTGCCTTTTCTGAGCTTCATATCGTTGCTAATATCGGGCTGGCCAGCCTAGCGACAGCAAGCTTGTTGCACGGTTCGATTTTACATACTTTCTTGTTTGCTGTCGGTGTTAACGTTCTCGCCAATGGCTGCCCCATTTTTCGAAGTGCTCGATTTTCAATTTCCTATCTCTCTTATGTGTTTATTTACAGCTTTATATTGAACCTGTGCTTAGTAACTGCCGAGAGGTTCATCGGTGTGGTGTTCTCTCTTCGTTATCAGGCAATTCTTTGCAAAACGCGGATGGTGAAGATTTTCACGGCAGCTTGGATTGTCAGCTTTCTGTTGAGTATTCCAAATTGCATTGATACTCCCGTTTCTCAGACAATTGGCGGGACTCTTTTTGTGTTGATCATGTTAATGGCATTAGTGTTTTCCTTTTACTGCAACGTCAGAATACTCTGTATCTCAACACGACATAGACGGCGGGTGATTTGCCAATTAATGGCCAGTAAACAAATGACGCAGTTGGCAGTTACAAATGAACAACGTTTCCGAGGTACAACAACAGTGTTGTATATCCTTGCTACGTTCTTGCTATGCTACTTGCCTGCGATTCTCATACGATGCCTGAAAGCCGCGTTCGCTGGCGGTGACGGACAAAGAGTTTTGGCTTTAATAAAACCTTGGACTTCAACTTCCTTTGTGATGTATAGTGCTGTCAGTCCTTTTGTTTATTTTTTTCGATCTAAGAAACTTCGGAGGTACACAAGAAAACTGTTGAGGAAAGCTTATCGTGCAGTGACTGTTGAAAACGCGGAACTATTTCCTTCCCTAATTCAAACTTTAAATATTGAAGTTTCTGATTCCAGTGATTCTCGATGAAATCCTGAAGTGTGGCCATTCAAATGAAAGCGGTACTTTCTTGTGGCGCAGTTTATTATGCTGTACAACTAACTCAGCTCAACTTATTCAATTATTTAGTCATTGTATGCAATCAGGTTAGCGTATTGTATACATGTATAATTAGTTCAATGCATTGTATCGTTCTATGGTCAATAAATTGTTAAATAATTGTATCAAGAAAACGTTTGAGTTTGTAGATGTAATTCTAAACTGCGGCCGTACAACTAAAGCTAAGCTGTTGCATGAGCAATACCTTCACTGTATGTAAACGCCAATGATTTTAACGCTTTGATAGTCTGTACAAGGAATCCTAAAGTGAATACTCTCCAGTCAAGTTGGTATAATGGATGTTTCTAACGCCGTTCTGAAATGTTAGTGAAATCCTTATTAGGGCGAGCATTCAGATGAAGGTTACTTGGGTGGGACCTGAAAACATTGGCCAAGTACCATGTCTGTAATCACTGTTTAATCGACGAAAAATCGTTTCAAAAATATACTTATCGGGCCCGGTAAGTTACCGGGACTTCGAGAAACGGGCCTCAGCTAGCTGTCTTATTTTTAAAAGCCTCTTAATTTCGCCGCAGATAGTCCGTCTTACGTTACGTGATTCGAGGTGAAAAAATGCGATAAGAGTTTGTTTAGCGGTTATCTAACCTTTTCACACAAACATTTTCTTCGACAAACGTTGTTTGAGGCTACAAGAGCCATTTGACCCTCTTGCCGGCGAATTCCCTGCAACCAAACTGGCAAAAATGGCTTTGCAACGTGAAAACTAAAATTTTAGTTTTTCGCTCACATCGGAGGCAAGTGCCTAAAGGCTTTAATTTGAAGCTTGCGAAGAAGGAAGATATTTCGTTTGTTTAACTGCTTTCGTGCTATTTCTCTCCCGAAGTATCACGAAAATTTGCTGTCATTTCAAAACCCAAAAACGTTTGTCTGACAACAGAAACAAAAACTAATTGTCTAGTTTTGTTATAAATTATCACCCCAGTGCAATAAAACTGTCGATTAGTGCCCCTGGCCAGAGACAGAGTAGGTCGGAATGGATTGAAACTTGAAAAATGTTAGGCTAATGTTTTTCAAGTTTTCGCATTTTTGTTTCCAAAATGCGTTAGAACAGAGTACGAGTTGTGCCTGTCAAGAATTGAGCTGATTTTTCTCCTCTCGTTGTTCTAGAATTATTTTGTAGCAAAGTGAAGGTCTTATTTCCCAATTTTTAACAAAAGAGGTCAAAAACCTCATGATACTTCCCCTTTTAGTGTTTCTAAATAAATGAGCTGGTGGTCTACGTTATTTCTGCAAAGAAAGGTTTTCACGTGATCTCCGAGTGAAGAGGACACCCTGTGATTGTGCCTTATGTAGATTATTTTTAGCATCATATGATCCAGAATTAACCTCGGAAACGATCCGTCGGGTTTCCTTAATGTGTAGTTATTTTTATGCGCTGTCAAGCTCAATTGTCCTCGCTGGGAGAGAACTTGATCTTTATATTAATGCATAGAGGTCTCATTCGATGAACGTGGGAGGGAAATTAAACATGACCAGCATGATCGCAGCCTTTGACGATCGAGATAGTGGTTCTTAATGCATTATAAAGAATTTTTTTTTTCGCTATAACTTTGTGTACTTGCCGCCTGTTCAGAACTCCCCTTGTTGATTGAAGCTGTTGGTCGATTTTGCCTGGCTCGTCTAGTATGCTTAAGAAAAAAAGCTATTTTAAAATACCGCCGACCTGAATTATAATCGATTTAATTTTTTGTTTTTGTTTTTTAACAGCCAGTTTGTTGCGCCGTTCGATTTTAAATTCTTTCCTGTTGGTGTTGGTGTTGACGTCCTCGTCAATGGCTTTTCCATTTTCTCGAAATGCTCGATTTCTCGTATGAGCTTTTAAGTAATTGTACCTTTATTTAAAGTCTTACCCGCGAGTTAGCTGGTGCCGGAAAGTGCTCCTTTTAACTTTTTTACTTTTAACTTTTAAAGCACTAAATGGTATGGCACCAGCTTATAATAGCGATTTAATCAATGTAAGAAAGTATGCACACTATCCACTGCGCTCTAATTCAGGCACTATTCTATTACATCCAGCAGGGAAAATGAAAAACTCCTTTGGTGACAGATCTTTTAGTGTAGCTGCGCCTACACTGCGGAACGCGCTCCCAACAAGCCTGTACAGTGTTAAAAAGCGCAATATAAATTAATAAATTGTTATTATTAAATTATTATTCCTGTCATTTATCACGTACTGTTCTCACAAAATCTTTTTGTGCATTCCTCAGATGTTGCTTGGTCTGCGAGAAACAGACGACAGAATAGTCTCTGCCACTTTCTCTGCCCTAGCTGTCATGGTGCCAATATTAGGAGCGGGCGTTGTCGTTGGCGGCGAAAGAAGAAAATACTTCATCGAGGGAAGACCAAAGGTACGGCTGAAAATTTTGTCTCTTGCACTTTCAAACACACTTTGTTATCCTCTATCGGTTTTACTTTCATGTCGATTTGTACGATTTGTTTCAATCTTGTGTAACTGTTTCCTTTTCTTTTCAGTTCAAGACGTCCACAGCGATGCAACCAAGTAAGTGCTTATATTGTTTTTTGCCAGAAAGGTTCCTTTTTCTTTTCGTTCATTCATTTTTTCTTTCTTCTTTCGTTGCTAGTAGACGTTCAATTTTACTCTTGTTTATCTTATATTATACAAAGCACAAGTGTGCCGAACAATTAACACTGCTTCTGATAAAACAAATGTTCTGCTGCTTCGTTCAATCCTGAAACACACGTTTGTAAACTCTGGGCTTGATAAAAAAAAGCTTTTCCTTATGGGCGTGCGGGTCATCATGCGATTCAAAAAGGTGGCCTAACACACAGTGCAAAGAGAACTTTTGAACTCGTCAGTTTTCACCCGCTGTACGTTATAGCATTTGTTGGGGTTCGAAGAATGTATTTACTTTACTAGTCTAAAAAGCACGAAACACAGCGAGTCCGCGTTATTTTTGTCAGTTAAGGACGTTTATACAATAAAGAATTGAAAAAATGTCACTTGTGAAATGTTCGTGGCTAGTCTGACGCGGCGTTTCGTCTCGTAACATCTTGAATTTGCGAACGGGACTTTGAGCGCGATGCTCAACGAGTTTGCCTACAAATTCTAAAGGTCTCTGAAGAGTCTCTTGGCCGAGACGAAACGCCGCGTCAGACTAGCCACGAACATTTCACAAGTGACGTTAAGGACGTTGGCTCTTAATACAGAGGTATACAGAGGTAGTTTATGACTATGCGGGAAAAGCAGATCTTAGCAAGGGCTACTGGAATCCAAAAAGAAAATTGGGGGTAACCACACAAACAAGGTATCATGACGTTTTTGTCCAAATTGACGCTTTATTGTCTCTGAGCAAATGCGTGGTTACCCCCAATGTTCTTTTTCTTTTCTTTTCTTTTCTTGTATATTCATAAATCGCGCAAAAATCCTTTTGAATTGGTAGGCACCGTCCTTAAGAAAAAAGAGCTTCTCGGACCATCCCGAGATGCGCAGAACGTTGCGCAGTAGGAAAAGGAGGGACCTTCCTTAAGGGCGATTTACACATGTTTTAAACATGTTTTAAAATCCTACGAAAATTGTAGGTATAGGCAATGTTGAATGATGAGAGTTGTGTGCGATTTTTTGCATGACGCGAACAGCGCACGCTCTAGAAATCGCATGCGACAATCGTAAGCAAAAGTTGTACCGTCTAAATCGGCCTTTGAATATTTTTTTGTTAAGGTTGAGTAGAGGGAGTGGGGACTTATAAGCAGGGGAAAGGTGATCCTATAACCAGAATTTTTACAGTGGACAAAAGCGGACATTTAATCCCTTTCGTTTCCTTCTCTGTTCATGCATTAGATTCAGTACTTTGCTAAGTGAACCAATCTTCTGATACCCTTCGCACGCGCATTTATATTAGTGACTTTTGGTACTTTTGCAGTTTCCACTGTTTCTCTAACCGAGAAGAAAATCAGTAACATCGCCCCCACAAACCTGAGCGGTGTTATTGACATCGAGAACAGACTGAGCCCTTTGTCGGAAAAGGGCTCCAAAAACACCGCGCACGGTTCTGATGACAAGTCAAGGAAACAAGACAGGGAGAAACGACGACAGGAGATGGAAAAAAGAAAAGAGGAGAGGAAAAAGGAAATGGAACGACGCAGATTAGAAAGGGAGAGAGAAAAAACAGAAAGAGCAAAACTGTCGTCACCCAAAAGAATTGTGGAAACTTCAGTTGTCCCGGATGAGGATTCAGATCACGAGGAGTTTGAACCATGGGAAGACGTGGATGAGTCCCAGAGCTCCCCTCGGTCGGACGTGACGGTGAGTGGAGTGGGTCACAGCGATTTCAGATCTTAGGACCTTTGAATGGTGTTTGCCGTGAAATTGCAAACGGTCCCCGCAATACTTTTGGGGACTTCGTTCGGGAGTTAATGAGTTTTTTTTTCGTCTTTTTGTTTATAGAGCAGCCGATCAAGTCAAGTCACCGCTGAACACGCAAACTACTGGAGCGACGAACACAGTGTTGCCAGCGATCAGGACAGGCATGACGCAATCAATGTGGATTTCACCTCGTCTCCTTCACATACTGACAAATTTAACAGAACTCTTTCGCATTCTCGCGCTAAAGACACTTCTGCGTCCAAATTGACGGCAGTTTCGCACGGCTCTGCACTGATACTTGGTTCCAAGAAAGCTACAAATAAAACTGATAAATCATCGAAAGCGCCGCGGCAACCGAGGGTCGAGGCGCCCGGAAGTGAATTTGATATATTGCAAGTGGCTGTGCGCTCAAACGAGCCTGATTATTTTGCTGATATGGAGCCGGCGGTGAGCTTCAAAGCTAAGGATTCCAAGGTTATACCGATGCATTCACACTCGGAGCGACTAAGCTCCAAGCTGGCCATGGTGGAAGATACGGCAGAGGTACGAGGGCAGGTCGTTTGCTAAATTTGTATTCAGTTAGTGATAGGCGTTTATCTGATGATAGGCACGATCTTGTGAGGAGCAATATTTACAAAATTCATTTAACATCCTCTTAGAAAAGCCTTTTGTGAAAAGGAAACAAAAAGAAAACAGAACTGAGAAAGTCCAATTGTGACTTGCGTCTTTCGAGTGCTTTTCTTTATACTGGATGCGTGTGCTTCATGCTTTGAGTTTTGGCTTGCTAACAGTAGATCTGTCACAAATAAGTGATTTGACTGAAAAAGAAGAAAGAAATTTGGTATCAGACAAGCTGTTGCTAAATAATTTTTGCCCCTTTTTTACGGTTGTACGAGAATTTGCGGTTTGTGTCTTGAGAAGTTGTTGGATGACAGGGCTTGCAGGCAAGCGCGTCGGCATAGACTATGGTTCCAGTCTGTCGACAATTCATTCGTATGCTCCAATTTATAACTGCTGTCCTCTCCGTTGTTTTTCTTCTTTCAGGTAGAAAGTGGATGGGGAGATGACTGGGACGGCTTCGACTGAGAGTCGATTCAAATTGTTGGCGTTTAACCTTCTACACCACGCTGTTTTCAGATTTTACGTCCTCTTGCTTCTTTTTACTCCTGTAAGTTAAAAGATTTATCTCGTACCCAGATGTTTGTTCTCTCCCGAAGAGTGAAATGATCTGGGTACGAGATTAGTTGAAAGGCCAGTTTCCAACTCTCTTATTTTGATGGCAACCTCTCTGGCGAGATGAATGTCACCTTTTAAAGGGGTTGTGTCAAATATTTTAAGTATTACTTTAAAAAGCTGAATGATAAACCGGAAACGAAGGGAACCCAGAATTAATGGTGCGCCGTTGTTTAACATTATTTCATTAGTTTTCTGATAGTAAAAGTAAGTGTCTTTAGTTACGAATGGTCAGGATGACAATGGATTATAACTTGTTAAACTGGGCCCTTAAAAATAGGCCATTTCCGAGTTGCTTTGAACCTCATTATGAAAGCGAGGCTAAGATAAGTACAATCATTCTATTACGAAAATTAGTTTTCATTCAAATGCAAACAAACGTGCAAAACTAACTTGGTTTGCACTTAGCCTCGCTCTCACGATGAGGTTCACAACAACTCGGAAATGGCCTATTGACTATTGACCATGGTTTGTTCCCCCTTGAGAAAATAATCTATATCTTTTTCTTGGTTTTCGCAAGAAAACGTACTTAGTTTTCATTTCAGCACAGTTTTGACCCAAAGTTCAAATATCCCTGCAACAAAGCCCTTTTTTTGTGACTCAGATCGCCCCCTTTTATGGAAGAACAGAGAAACAACTTGCTTTCTTTTTTGCATATATTTACTGTTGTCTTAGATATCCTTTCAGTAGCTTGCTTAACAATTTTTGCTTTTCCCCATCATCGTACGGTCAAATTGATTTATTTTCTATCAGCAAGCTAAATTTTTAACTGGTTGGTCCGATGTAAATGGCTCAGATAAGGACCCAGATGAGTTTGCAATTCTTGCCGTACGTTCAATGCTTTACAGAAATCTTTTGCTGAGAAGCATCGCCTGTCACCTGTTACAGATGTGCTGTAGGGAAATCTTTTAATAGAGAGATTTAGCGTCGCGTTTACGGCAAACGGCAAACGCCAGGCTGAAATTTTCTCTTTGATGAAAAACAATGAAGCTTTTTTGGTTTAAGCTTATCTCCACCCAGTCGGCGACAGCTATCGAGCAAACACGAAAAAGAGAGAAGTGAGTACGAGAAACACAAGTTTATGCATTTTGGAACAAACAGGGGCTTGACGTTTCCCGTTTGGCGTTAGCCGTAAACGCGAAGCTAAATCTCTCTAATATCTCGAAATGTTCCCAAAATATAGATTAAATGAAATTTTATTCGTGACAAAATATATTTTAAAAACATTGTGTAATGTGAATTTAAATACATCGACAATTTTATGGAGTTAAATATTTGGTGGAAATATTGTGATATTTGAGCATATATTATTGTAGCGAAAGATCAATAAATGAAATGAGGTTTGCGTCAAAAGTTTCTTTTTTACTATTCC
Source organism: Pavona decussata (assembly GCF_977016875.1). Classification (NCBI taxonomy): domain Eukaryota; kingdom Metazoa; phylum Cnidaria; class Anthozoa; order Scleractinia; family Agariciidae; genus Pavona; species Pavona decussata. The sequence goes on from NW_028145585.1 coordinate 610,481, forward strand.
TTCTACTGTTCAAATTGGAAAATCTTCATTGAACATTTATTATTGAAAATATTAGACGAATTATTCGCACAAAAAATAGCCAAATGGCTCCATCAGAGCCCGTTTGTCTACATCTCCTATGATTTTGAGGTCACATTCGAAAGCTCAGTGGCAATCAAAGTATATGTATCTAAAATTCGTTCTGTAATACAGTCGACTCCCGATAACTCGAACCCTCGCTAGCTCGAACCTCCCGCTAACTCGAACCAATTTTCCTTTCCTGTCAAGTCATTTTCCATATAATTTTACCCTCAATAACTCGAACTCCCGATAACTCGAACCATTTTCAATTTCCCTTGAAGGTTCGAGTTATCGAGAGTCGACTGTATTTAACAATTATGCTGCGAAATCGCGCGGAATATCGTCTGATACTTACGGCCTCGTCGGCTAAAATTAGGGGATATTCCGCAAAATTGAGTATGGCAATTGTTTTATTTTTTTCAACACATTGATAACAAAGCAGAGTTTTATTGCAGAAAAGCTGGAGACGATCTGTATTTTGCCATTTTTCTCCCCGACACACAAAATTACGTATATCGCAGGATATCTGTTGACATCACAAGTTACAATGTGTTGAACAATAATCCAGAGCCCCTTAGGTCAGTGTAGGTTTAGTGTGATCATCCAGGCGGAGTTAGGTAGTCATGAAAAGTTTGTTTCTGATCGGCGTTTTATTGGAAACTTTATTTTCAATGCTTCGTCTTGACAGTGTGCCGGGCTGATTGCCAATTAATGAACTGCGGCTTTATATTTTATCCGGCGTGACATTGGCAAGGCGTATAAATCCCCTGTGAAACTGGGACGAAAAAATACAACGGTTCATGTTTGACAGTCAGAGACGGACGATGTTAGCCATTCGTCAGAGCGTATCCAATTCGCTTTGAATCTAAAACCAATTTTGTTCTGAATCCGATTCGCTATGACGAAGGGCAAACGTCTCGAAACGTCAGTACTCGAATCTATTTGCAGTGGCCAAAAAAATTGATAAAACCAAAGATTCGTGCATAAATAAAGGTTGTTATGTTGTTGTTGTTAAACGCAAATGTTCATCATAAGCTTCGCTCAACTGTCAAACTGCTAAGCTGGGATTTATACGGGCTTTAGGGTAAGCAAGCCAAATAACCGGCGATGTCAGATGTAAAATCGGGTGGTAATATGTTAGAGTTACACCTATGAAGCCAAGGGGATATTTTACTCGCAAAATCGATGGGAAATATGTTTCCCTGATTCCATAGTTTCTCTGCAGAAAGAGAGAAGATCGAAAGGTCTACAAATCCGCCAAACAACAGGAGAGAGAAAAAAATTGGAGGACAAAGGAGAAGAAAAATTAAAAGCTAACGAAAACGAAAACGAACATGAACTATAGCTAAACTGAACTCAAGGTTTCGTTTTCTGCCGGCGCGTGGCCGGACAAAACATTTCATGTCCTAGTTTGGCTGCAATCCAATAACACAACGTTCAAATAATACAGTTTTGGGGATAAATGAAATGTTCGGATTTTTGCAGAAATTTAAGAAAATTTTGGGTTAAAAACGTCACCGTAGCTCAAAAGTATATAAAACGGAACACCTTCAATTCTACGTTCCAGGTCTATTTCCGTTTCAGTTGACGATTTTCTTGTTGTTGTTTCGTTGATTTTTTGTTTTCCATCCGTGAAAGGACTGCATTTTGTATCCGTAGTTCTGTTTTCAAGAAACTGTGACCTAGGATTTAATAGCAAACAGCAGCTGTTCAATCGAAACTTTTTCAGCCCGTCATAGTTTGACACCTTGCCTTTCAGTTCTTCATTTCTGATAAATAGCAAATTAACACTCGCTGTGTTTATAATGTTAATTACATTATATTTTGGCCAAAATAATCGTCTTTTCCGTAATACCTTTGTAATACCCTAGAGTTGTAATTCTGCAATCTTTTGATTAGACAGAAAGGACAAAATTACTCAACAGCTTCAGATGCTCTTCAGATGTAGAACCGCGGTAAATCCCGGAATAAGACGAGTAAATAATGATAATCAGTGTACAGTTCTTTATTGAAAGACGTAAATTACTTTGATATTTTTCATCAACTTGTATTTTCAGCACAATAGGGTTTTCGAGGCCGATTTTCTATTGGGATAAATTAATTAGCAAATTTTCAAAAGTTTTCGATAAAGCGACTTGTGTCGTTTTGTCCCGAGGCAATGAAGCGCAAACCATCGTTCTCGCTGTTACCTGATTGGTGGATGTAGTAGCGTGCGATGGTCTGATTGGTCAATGAAAATCACGGAGGACGTGCAACCCATTCAACTGCCGCGGCGGTTTTTCGTTGCATGTGTCAACAAAGACTCGGAACGAATTTCAAATTTTTCCACGATCAAACGCCGAATCTTCAATTCTGCGAGTGATTATACGTTGGAAACGAGTAACCGCTCTTTGCACACAGCGTCGGAATTTCTTAACTTCCCTATACAGGGAGAAATGTCAGTGGTTTAGCTTGGAAGTTGCTGGGCATCGCGTTGTTGGGAACGCTGAACACTTGTGCGTCACTTCTCACGATCTTGTCACCTTTGAGAACAGCACTGCAAAAGAGCAAATTTTCAATTTTTTAACATGTATTTGTGAGAGGATGACTGAAAGATGAGTCGGAGGTCTAGTGTGAGCAGCAGTGTAAGCACCAGCGTCAAATCTGGCGTTGAAGATGATCCTTTGATGCGAGATTGCTACGATCTTCGGCGAAGGTTATTACAGACTGAGCAGTCCCTACAGAGTTTGAATCCACCGCATGCAACGAACGGGTAAGTTTCCCAAACTTTTCATTGCTTTAGAAGAAGATCTAAACTTTCTATATACAGTAACAAGCTCGTTTACAAACTTGTCGTAAGATTGCAAGCGTTTCGTTACTGTTGAATCGTGTCTCGTTTAGGACGTCCTGCCGAGAGACACAATTGTGATTTGGTGGTGTTTTGATCGTGTCGTTTTGATTAAAAAGTAATCACACCGCTGGAAATAGCAATTTCCCTTAAATTGAATTCACGTTAACCACTACAAAATGCCCGATGTTTTAACAAAGCAATCTTATTTCATGAATGACCTTTCGAACCTAAAAGATTCCAATGCCCTTTTCCTGTTCAAATCAAGGCTTCGTGCACTAGAAGGTTGATTTATTTACAAGAGCTTAGAAGTTCCTACGCGTAATCAGTACTAGGTAAACATTTCTTGTTGTACACGAAGTTTGTTTTAGGCTAGAGAAAATCCTTAGAATTGTTCTTTGAAAGGGAGTTAATATTTGACACCAATCGTACTGCGCGATTGCCGGCAAATTAGGAAAAGGTTGGATGCAAAAATATCAGCATAGTAGGGAACCAGTAAATTTTTCCCACGTTCCAAAGTTCGTATTTCGTAACTAAGGTCAGATCCGCTGCAAATGTACATTAAAACTCTGTTTACGTTTAGTTTTCCCGAACTGATGTTGTTCCACCGACATCTATCAGTGATTTATCGTCCTCATATTCGCAATTAGCTTGATTGTCCAAGAATCTTCCGTAATCTTGAGTTACAAGATTGTGGATTATCTTTGTAGACAAGCTTCGCAAAACACAGGGCGAAATGTTTAATTAAGACATTTGAACATACTTTAACGTTAATCACAAACTGTTTGCCTTGTTTGTGTGTTGCGTCTTGTGCGCTTGACAATGAATGCTTCCGTTCCTTATCAAGCGCTGCAAATCTACGTGTAAAAGTGTACGATATTGATTTTCTACAGAATAATCTTTTAATTTGCATGCTTTAGAGCATTTAAAGCATCATTAATATTCATTTAGCCTCCAGTACTTCTAGAACCCTTTAAAAATGATCCGTAAATTTTGTCAAAAATTATGTACAGGCTGAAATTGTATTTTGTAAGCGTTTTGTGAATTGTATTGACACATTGTCACTGTCAGTGGGACAAAATATAATTTGTACTTTTCTTTCCCATGGGGTGTCTTGCTTTCAATTCAAAACAATTAAATAATGCTGCCCAAGCTGGTGAGGGACAGAGGGTGCAAGGGAATTTGACATTTTCGGGAAAGCCGAAGTGAAATTCTGTAGACAACCAATCTTGTACCCAGAACCCTCAGGCTCTTTGGCCAGCAGTTGGTTGCCAGGAGAGACTCTGGGGTACAGGAATTTTATTACCACAGGATTTCTGCGGTAAAACAATGGAAGCCATTACAGAGCTAATACAGAGCAGCCTTTATCAAAAAAAATTTTTTGAATTCTCCAGATGCCCACCCGCTGACCAAAAAGCCTGAGGACTCTGGGTACGAGATTGCGAGACAACTAATTATGTCAAATGCCCCCCTAGAGAAACTCAGGATCTCTTGCTAGTCATGTCAATTTCTTCCCTGATGCATACAGTACCAAGGATAATGTCAAAATCACCACCTGATTCTCTTGGGGTACAGACCCTGCACCCCCTCCCTCCCAACTAGTCTGAAATGTCAGCCGTCTCCTCCCCCTAGCCCCCTGTGGGTTAGGGGGAGGAGACAGCTGACATTTCTGCCAGACTACTCCGCCCACTCCCTTCCCATCCTGCTATTGTTCAATTTCTAACATTTTACTACTTTAATATATACCAGAAGTCACTGTTGGCACAGCTTGAAAATTGGGGCTTTTAGGGTTTTCTGCAGAAGGGGCACATATTGCTTTTTTAGTCATAAAAATGCTCCAAACTTGGTCAGTGTTAGCCTGCACTGCTTATTGTGTATGCCAAACTCTACAAGGTGTTTAATTTATTGTGCAAAGTCAAGGCTAATTTACTGGTAAGCTAGTTTGCCTCTGCTTTAATTAATGTAGTGGCAGTTTCGTGTGATCAAATCCTTTCACTGAAATTCAGCCTCTGGGCAAAAAAGCGAATAATGGATCCACATTTAACACAAAATCTGCAGACTGCCTACTAAAAGTCTGCATGTTTGGTGCATTTTTCTGAATTCTTGGCTAAAAAACCGCACCATACAACCCTTTCACACAAAACCCCTCAATTTTGATGCAGGATGCATTGAATCAGAGTACATAAACCTTGTGTTAAAAGATACAGTGTAATAATTCTGATTTATCTTAGGACTGGAACCTTCTATGATATCATTCTAACTCTGTGAAGAAGCATCTTAATGCTTCTGCTCTACAGCTTTCATTTGTTTTATAATTTAAGTTCTTTTATCTCATTGTTTGATTATTATATTATTAAAAGCAAACCACGGCCAATCCCACAAAAGAATGCTTCCCATGATAAAAGAGCTGAATCAACAGATCGTAATTTCCATCCAAGTGCTGAAGATTTAAGGTGAGTGGCATGTAACTTTCGTTCGTGAGCTTTTTCAACTTGTCTTGAAAACAAATTATATACCATGTATCAGTTGAGCTTCAATTTTATCTTGCGTTGTATTAAACCGTAAATTAATATGAAACTAAACTGTAAACCCATTATGTCTATGCATGATTACTGTATAATATTATTATATACTTTCAAGCTTCTTTTTAACAGATTTATCGAGTGCCTTTTTTACATGATTTAAAATGCATGACTTGTATGATTATAGTCATATTGCTGAAAACAGATGCAAAATACAATTATGCAAGTTAATAATTGGACAATCTAACTGCATGACCAGTACACAGATAAAAGAAGAGCTCTGACTTCTTTTTCTTCAGCTTGAATGGCCCGAGAAGGAGTTATTCATCATCTCCTGAAAGTGCTGCTGGTCAGGTTTTGACGTTAGCTGACTTAACACCAGCTGGCTCAGAACCAAATCTGTCGTCCAAGGGCCGCAGAGGCACACCACTGATTGGTTCCTCCCAGCCCCTCAGGTCATCGTACCCTGATCTCAGGAATGGATCCACCCACTTGTCGCCAAGGGAGCAAGAGGTACATGCACCTATCAAATTGAATGTTACATGTAATCTCACAGGGAGGGGGTGAGCCTGGGCAGACATGAGGCATCAAAATCCCCCCCAGAGGACAAAAAGGGGGTCAAATTAGGTCATACAGTGTATTCCCTGATTTTGAGCAATCCTTTACCCTTCCAAGTGTATATTGGATGATTAACACTGCTTTAATAAATTGGACTGTGAAATGCCCTTCAATGAGGACAGATGAAGCATGTGGAAGGTAGGAGTTGGGGGGGGGGGTCCTCTTGATACCAAATCACATGCTAATTTTACATCAACTCCCAAATCATGTTACATGATGACAAAGTTTTTCCAGATTACAGTGTATGTACAGCTGTACTAACATTTAGTGTGCTAAAGCTGTCAAATAAGCATGTTCTTGTAACTCTGTTTTCTATATATTTTTATAAGGTTAACTGTATCATTGTTAACTAATTTGAAAATCCAATTAAAAAATTTATTTATTAAAAAGTACTTGGTGAACATTTTTGGCAGCTGGACGGCCGGTCTTTTGGAAGTGCCAGCGACTATGACCATGACACCATGATTAAAAAGCTCTCCAGGCAGCGGGAAGAAAACTCTCAGCTCATCAATCAGAATCACAAGCTCATGACAGAACTGGAGAATCTGAGTTATGATTTGCACCAAGCTAAAAACAAGGTAATATGTGTTTATTGCAGTCACCCAGCATCTTGTCATTCGAACTATCAACAAATATGGCACGTTTTCAGGGTCATAAACGGACCTTCAGATTTGAATACGAGTACGAGATTGAGTACAAGAACGACTTTTGAAATTAATGTAGTTTGCGTGGTTTTGATAACCGCTTGTCATACCGATCTTGTTTCTTGGGTGTCCTTATCTGCTGGTAAACAACGGGAAGGAGCGAGAGTTCTGGGGATGTCACTGATTTGAAATTTGAAAGTCGTGCTTGTACTCAATCTCGTACTCTGAAGGTCCCTAATAAATAAATATTAAAAACTAACTTTTCCTCATTTTTTTTTTCTTACTTGCAAAGTAAAATGTCACTCATTTCCTATCTTTGAAATCAGTCATAGTACAACCCTTTTGGCATACAAAACAGTACATGCTGCTTTAATTTCCTTTTTTAATTCCAGAACAAAACATTCTGCATTTCCTGACTTCTCAAAATATAACGTCTAGCATGTTCTGACAAGTTTTTGCTGTAATAAATTACCAAAATAATGTTGTCTTCCTGAGTTTAATAGAAAATATGCCACAACAAAATGTCCTGCTTTTTCCTGCTGAACAGCAGTTTTACTCCATAATTTATGAAAATTCTCTGGTTACAAACATTTCTTACTTCATTATGATTTGTGAATGCGTGTGTTCTCACTTCTCACTTCTCACTTCTACCAGACGTTCCTTTCTGTGCAGGCCTGGACCCAACTTTCACGACTACTTTCATCTGACAACACTATGATAACCGCAAGGGGCTAATTCCAAGCAAAATATTTTGAGAGATCAAGCGGCTGATCGTCTGATGCAGACTGCAGAACATTTAGCATGGGTGTCATCCAGGTCATTTCATCTATTAAATTGGTTTAATTGTAGGTGAAAATTCTTGGTCAAGAGTTAGAAGTTGAGCGTAAAAGGCTTCCCCCAATGGAAGACAGGATTGTTAGTCTAGAGTCCGACTTGGCTTCCCAAGAGGATGCTGTGAGGTACATGATCATTATACTGTATGAAATCACAATTTTTGTAATCACAGTAGCTTAGAATGTTTTAAGTTTATGTATAATGGAGTCCTTTTAAATGACCCAGCATTTTAGAGAATAGGAATGCTTCACAAAATTAGGGCGAGTGTGAACGTCAAGTCTTTTAACTCATGGCCTTGATATATAGCCCCCCCCCCCCCCCCCCCCCACCACCACTACTGTTGAAAACACCACAGATAAAAAAGAGTAGATTTGGAGAACACAAAATTTATGCTATGTAAATGTGTAATGCTATTAAGCTGGCTAATTATATGACATATTTTTTACTTATAAGGTTTTATTTTTCTTGCCCTGTGAAGGCGTCAAAGAGAATGATAAATATAATTTGCTGATGAATATTTATTGGAGAACCCAGTAATGTTATAGAACTACTGCTGGACAACAAACCTTTAGATCCCTTTGTCATTCAGATTTGCAGAACAGAATTTGCGAGACTGCAGAGAGGAGCTTCAGTCGAAAACAGAAGAATTGAGAAGTGTGCTAGAATCATCCACTATTGCTGAAAATGAGCTGAGGGAAGAAGCCAAACTGAGGAAAAGGTACATGCCAAAAAAAAGGCATTAGTCAAGCTTTCTGCTGTTAAGGCACATTTATCAATTTCTAGCCCAAAGTTTTCCTGGTGGGTAATGTGTCTTATTTTTTTAATTTTATTGTATTAGCTTCGCCAACAGATAATAGGTTACAATAATGATCAACAACTTACAGAATACAATAAGAACACAGTATGGCAGGGAACCCGCAACAGCGCAAGCCAATTACTGCGGACCTAGTAGATTAGAAAAAATTAAAATAAACAGACAGGAAGGGAAAAGTTAAAACTAGAAGGAGCAGGAGATGGGGCGAGTGAGACTGCGGCACTTGTTTAAGGCATACAGATTTAAAGGTACGCGGGTTTTTGCAGTCATAGTTACTTAAGGCGGAGAAGTAATACTTGAACATGCATGTAACATCCTTATCCTTACACCGTCACAGTCTAACAGTCTGTTTCTGTTTTAAGTCAAGCAGGCGAGGGAAAAAAGACAAAGTGGAGCAGCTCTCCAGTCTCTTTAAGCTCACCTCGCCCTTTTAGCCAGCCATTTAACTATCCAGGAAGGGATTATTCAGGATTTGAAAAGAAGGAGTTTTGAACTTTATCCCACATTTGTGAAATTAAAAAAAACTTACACTGTACTCTCTAGGCTCATAGGACACGTAAGCATAGGACTCTCCTATCAAGTTTGATAATTTTTGCCATAAATTATTATCATGTAAAAAGTTAATTTCAGATAAGAAGGTCAGTATGATGTAATCAGACGAAGTTATCTGATTGGCTCAATAAGTAATGTTATTAACCTTTTATAAGTTTTTAATGCTGATCAAATCATTCTGCTTCGTCTAAACAGAACAGAAGATCACCTAGAAGAGGCCTTGAGAAATGTTGAGGAACTATCAGAAAGGATGGCTGAACAAGAATCCACAATCAAGTCACTTAAAAAACAAGTAAGAACAGTGAAAGGGAACTTGTAACTGATGCTTACGGACTTGATGTCAAATATTAACCCACCCCTCACTACAGCAGTTCAACCCTTAAACTTTTTTTTTTTTCTAATTTAGGTCATCGTTATGCAATGTTTTATTTTCCTTTGCCCTCTCTCTAATCAGTGTGTCAGTTATCATCACAAAACAGGAAAGAAATATCTACAACTAAACAGATAATCCCAAACCAGCTTTGATGAAATCTTTCTTTGCATTTTTCATTTTGCAGTGTACTCTCAGATATAGCTTGCGCGGCAAGCGTTTCCATTTGTGCGCTTTTCGCTGTTTGACCGCGCGGAAGTTGGGACGAGAGCCCATTTCGCACGCATTCAAAATACGGAAATTGGCTTTTTAGTGCAGAAAACTCCACGAAAACGCTTTCTTCGCAGGCTATGTCAGATATTACTCAGACTAATCAGATTACGCTGTAACGCAGCACCGCACTTCCTCTAGAAAGTAACCCCCTTATCTAAAATCTATTCAAACACGCCTTACAATGGTGATTCAGATGTCAGAGTGACTAAAGATGTATGCGAAGAAATAGCATATTAATTTAAAATTTGAAAACACAAGAGAGAAGGGAGCAGGCAATGCATTAGAATCGTCTTTTTTCTTCTTCTTCTTCTTCTTCTTGTTCTAAAAAAAAATTGGTCGTCCAGGAGAAAGGAAACAAAAAATGAAAGGTGGTGCTATGACAGACCTAAAAATTTAATGTTAATTTTGTTACTTGCAGCACTCGGACCGTGAGAGGCACTGGAAAGAGACCAATTCTAAATCCCAGCGTGAAAGAGAGGAGCTTTTGGAGAGAGACGCCATGTTGCAAGCACAGATAACCGACCTACAGGAAGAAATCAGGTTTGAACATGAATAATAAAGACTCTATGAAAGACGCTATTGATTAGTACAACTACACTGTACATGTGAAACCTTTATGGGCTCTAATTCCGCTGACAGCAATGTATTGATTTTTTTTTTTTTTTTCACTGAAGACTTCTTCAGGCTGAAGGTACCGCCAAAGAGGACAGCCAAACATCCATGCAGCACGAGAACAGCAGTTTGAGAGCTACCATCTCACGCCAGAGCCAGAAGATTGGCAGAATTGAAAACGAGCTCAGGAAAAATGAATTGCTGCTGAAAGATCAAGGAGATTTGCAGAGTACTGTGGTGAAACAAAGAGAGAAAATCGTGCAGTACCAGCGAGAGATTGAAGAGACCAAGTTGCACATGGCACGACTGGAAGAACTGGTTCATCAGGTTCAGGAACAGAGTATGAAGGAACACGTGACTGCCACACCTTCTGTAAGTGTTTTACTTTTCTCCGCACTTTATTGGGGAACTTAAGCAATGACGACGGCTACGGCAACGACAACTGCGCAAAACAATAAGTTTAGTGAGCAAAAACAATCGCTATCTACTTGCGTTTTAAATTTTGGTACATTTTTTTTTGGTACGAAGTTATATTTTCAAGTGACGTTTTCGTTGCCGTCGCCGTTGTCGTTGCTTAATTTCCCTATTGTCACCATTTGCGCTTCCTGAAAAATTAATTTAAAAGACTGAAATTCAAGGTGACTTTATGCGTTTTGTGCAAGTTGTCTCGCAACCTTTGATACAAATTTCCGTGCTAGACGGAAGTTTCCTGCGACTGACAATCGATGCAAGTTTCCATGCAAGTTGATACAAGTTTCCGTACAAATTTTCGTCCACGTTGGCTCGCGATTTCTATTCAAGAAATCGCGCGGAATATCACTTGATACTTACGGCTTCGTCGGTTGAAATCAAGGCATTTTCGCAAGATTGAGCGGGATAACTGTTTTATTATTCTACACATGATTGATAATACAGCATAGCTTTATTACAGAAAAGCTGAAGACGATCTTGTATTTTGCCGTTTTTCTCCCCAACACACGAAATTACTTATATCACAGGATATCTGTTGACTATTGACGACGAATATTTAGTGCACCATGAACATATAAAATTTGGGCAGTGTTACAATTTGTTGAATAATAAAATGAAGGTTGTTTTATATAATTTTCTATCTTAAGACCAGTGACAGCGGTATCTGTAGCAGCACTCAGAAAATGGACGGTTACCACAGCATGAGCCCGCGTAACATGGGCAGCTATATACAAGATGACGCCGAACATGACCGTGATCACGTGACAGGTAGCGGTGGGACAGCGCGGGCGGTGATTGCAGATCTGAAGCTGAAGCTGGCAATGAAGGAAGCTGAGATTCAGAAACTACAGGCTACTGCTGTGGCACGAGCGGCCGCACAGCAGAAACATATTGCGGGTTAGTGAGTCAGCAGGAGACTTTGTGGGGTGGGGTAGGGAAGGAGGCATTTAGTTGCTTTTATTACACGGGCACAGTTAGAGATCAACATAATTTTGAAGTGTTTTCTTTGAGGGGAAAAACAAGGTTGAGCTGGCCTCCGTCTTGTAAAAGAATAGCCTATTCCAGGCGTTCAAGAAAGTTTGGAGCGGCGCAAAGAAAATTGCGATGCGAACCAATAATAAAAGAGTAGGAGACTGATGAAAGAAGGCGATAAGGTTCTTTCGGCCCCTCTCCCCAGTCTCTTCTCCTTTTTTCCCGCTCTTTGCCATTATTACTCATAGCTCCCCAATCTGAACTCCAGGCACAGGCTAGTAAAAGAAAGACAACGTTTTTCATGTACAGTTTTTCTCTAAACTCGTCCCGCTGACATTTAGAAGCAGCACCGAGTAAAACTTGAATAGAGACAGCAAAACAAAAAAACACAACAAAACAGCCATCGATCTGCAAAAGTTTGATATCCTTCAGGCTTGTGTATTGAGAACTTCGATTTGTATTTCTTTGTCAGGTTTAGCCGGGGATGGTGGTGTTATGGACGGCTTGCGAACAGAGCTGTCTGCCATAGTTGAACGGAGTCGTATCGGCGATCGCAAACAGCAGGAACTTGAACAGATTATAACGCGCCTGGAGGACGAAGTGTCTCGGTACTCAACACAGACGATACAACTAGAGGAACGGCTGGCGGACAAAATGGCACAGATGGCGTCACTGGAAAGCAAGCTCGGACAAAGAAACCTCAAGGTTGTCGATTTACAGAACGAGCTGGAAGAAAAGATTTCTGAAAATAGCATTTTACAGCGAGAGGTGAGAAATTTTGATGGGGATTGTCATCAAAGTTTAGGCGTCTTGTCAGGAAAGCTATTGCTAGAACTTTTACAGTTTAAACTACTCAAACAAACGTTTGAGTACTTAACAGGATCATAAGAAGTTTTTTAAAAATTTATGTAGCTTTGCAGGGCTCAAAGTTTATTTTTGGCTTTGGGTGCACCTGTGCTACTAGGAGTAAATTTCTAGGCACATTGCCGAAATTTTAGGCGCACAGCTAAAAATTTTAGGAGCACAACTTAAAATACTGGTAGCACCAAAAAGAAAAATCAGAAGCTTCAGACATTTTATTAGTGATCGTTGATAATGGTGTCATGACGACACCGAAACGTTAATTTCTTTTTCTTATTTTCGCTTGCTAATAGTTAATCAGCACGGTAATCTTTTATTTCAGTCATGTGTTTGTTTCTTTCAGTCTCTTACTGTACGTTTGAGATAGCAATAATACTGTTACATTTTTTGAATATTACATGTTATGGTACGTTCAACAAGATAATAAGACAAAACGAAGGTAAGGAATAATGTCATTTAATCCTCTCGATCAGACGAAATCCTTCAAGTCCCACGGATCACCCGACTGAAATTAATTCATTTGGCTACTTTCTGTAGGCAAGGTTAGCTCGCCTTGATCTCTGTCCACTATTTAACCACTTCACAACTGCTGGAAGTGGGTCAAATGTGTTGGAAGGCAGCGGCCGGCTTTTTGAGAATAAATTTTCTTTTTGTAAATGAGTGTTTCGAAAAAGAGAATAAATTACGTTGTTGACAGCGCATTGACTTAACTGTAACACTTGTTCTTACCTTGAAGAAAAAAAAGTCTCTTAACCCAGATTGTTTAATATCGGCACAAAAAAAGCGAACTAGATTGCGCGAGAAGCACGTGTTTCAGAAGGTTGCCTTTACTAGTACGTACGTGTCAGTGGTGCGATTACATAACCGAGAAGAGTCTGGGGTAAAGTCTGGGGTGGTATGAAACACGGACAAGAAATGGACTTGGGGTAACAACAAATAAAACACACACTGATGTAAGAAAAACGGTGCAACTTTCTTATTTGGAACCTAATTGTGTTACATCCACATTTGAATTTATTATTTCAAGCTTCTGTTTCATGTTAATCAGGCAGAGTACACAAGAATTGTCAGGTGAGGAAACAAAGTGGCCCCGCTTCAGGCGCACTGAGCTTGGGCGTTTTTAGGCGCGTGAGTGCGATTACATAAAAATTTTTAGGCGCAAAATAAAAAATCTAGTCGCATATGCGACCAGCTGGTCGCTAACTTTGAGCCCTGCTTTGTGGCTTTCTTTTATCAGAAACGGCTATAGCTGATAGACCATTATATTTCCGAGTTGCTTTGAACCTCATTATGAAAGTGAGGGCAAGTGTAAACTAAGGTTTTCATATGAAAATTAATTTTGTTTGCAAATGAATGAAGACTAATTTTCGTAATAAAAGCTTTGTACTTAGCCCTGCTTTCATAATGAGGATCAAAGCAACTCGGAAATGGCCTGTTCAGAACAGTTGCCTTTTTCTCTAGAGAGGCGCGAATCTGAAAGCGTGGATTCTCCCGCCATCGATACGGCAACAGTCAGCTGTGTCCTTTCATTAAAGGAGCACTGTCGCGGCTAGTTTGCTGTATTTTGGTCAAAACGGTTCAAATTTTTGAGAAAGAACTTTTTCTCTAACATGAAATTGCTCTAAGCGCACCAGGATGAAAATATTGAGGAACTTCTCGTAGGAAGAACAAACTTTAATCAGTTTCTAGCGACTTCTCTAAAATACACAGGAAGATTTTCCAAGTTGCAATCCATTTCCATCCTAGCCATCCGCAGCCAAACATAATTAACACTAGTTTCTGTGTACTAGTAGAGTTATTCTTGACAAAACTGAACGATTATTATCAATTCAAATATGTTTTTCGGATGCTTGTTATCTTCTTTTTAAGGTTCGTCAAGCCACGTCTCATTTAGGTAGCATTGAAAAACAGCTTAATGAGAGGACATCAGAATCAGGCTTACATTCAGCAAAACTGAAAGAACTTCAAGAGGAGCTGGAGACAAGGAACCGCAAAATTGGACAACTGGAAGGATCACTGGAAGCCAAGGATATCGAACTGAAGGAATCCGCATCGCTTGTTGACAGAGTGAAGGCGTTACACGGTGAACAGTGCCACGAACTACAAAGACAGATAGAGGAGGTAAAGACAACTGGAAAATAAAGTTTATGAACTCTTGAAGGTTTTTAAAACTCAACTCCTCGTTTTACTTGCTGTACTCTGACAACAAAGGCAGACAATGAAGGAGTCTATATTTGCTGCCGTAGTTTTGGTCGTCTCATAAGTATGTTCTTTATGCCGACCTTCATGTCTTACACTGGGTTAAATATGTAAGTCAGTGTGTCACTAGGCATTGTTCAGGCAACTTGACACGCAAAGGCTAGGGGCGCTTTCTATTTGTTACAACTGGCCGACCAGACAAATCAGTCTGTGAATCGAATGTGTCATTTTGAAAGGATGGTGCTGCATTTTGAAATTGGTACGCGCTATTTTGAAGAAATTCGATGGACTTGGAAAAAGCTTATCCTTCAAATTGGTACATTCCGTTCGTGAACTGGCGGGCCGGAAAGCGCCCTCAAAAACATACTGGTACTTAACGCTGTTGCAAGCCAAGCTGCATGACAACTGTTACACTTTACAACTCTTACTGTAGTCGTTGCGAAAATTACAAGTCGATTCTACTATCGGTAACGAATTTTTCAATTGTTTCATGTAGCGTAACACATTCCCTGCAATCTGTCATGCAACACACTAGTTTTTGTTGCTTCGATACATGTAACGCCACCGCATTGTTGGGGTACAGTGTCAGGTATTGTTTTACTTGCTAGGTTCAACGGTACGTCAGATTTGTGTTTAAACCGTAAGACTGTGTTAGTGCAAGTAGCTGATATTTCGGTAGTTTTGGGTTGTCAGGGTTACAATCTCACTGTCTTTGTTTTTTGGGTTTTTTTTTTTTTTGTTTTGTTTTTTTTGGTGGGAAAAAAAATAAGTCAGTCAGCCGTTTGCGTAAAAAAAATTGCCCTGTACAATTATCTGGTACTCATGAATGTTAGCAATTCCTGAAAATAAAAAAAGGGAGATAAAAGATTGATAATAATTATTCATTCATTTCAGTTGCAGCGAGCGTTTGAAGAGAAAAATGCGATCATATCTCAGCTTGAAACATCTCTGGCAGCTTCACGCCAAGAATTGAGTCTGAAGAAGTCGCTCTCTGACCAAATGGAACGCGCCATCCAGGAACAGAAACAAGAAATCGAATTACGTGATACGCAGTCAGCTCACCACGGCCAGAAACTCGAGAAAATGGAAGAACAGGCTGAAAAGGCCACGCAACATGTTAGAAAGATGGAAGTGTCATTAGCGGAGTGTCACAAAGAGATTGAAATGTACGTCGAACAATTGAAGGAGGTGCGCAATGCGCATGAGCAAGAGCTGGAGGAGAGAAGACTGGAGGTGAGATTCCCACAAGGTGTTACATTAGAAGGATGGCTTATATTGCACGAACAATTTTGTCTTTCGGTATTTTGGGTGAAATAAACTAGCAAGAAGGCACCCAGATACATCGGGAGAATTCGTCCTTTATTGATGAAACTCAGGTGTAAAATTCACTAAAAAAATGAAGTCTCTTTTAACTTTTCTTTTTTTTTTTTTAAGTATTTTCATTTTTTTCCCGCCGTTATAATCTCGCGGTTCGAGAACATATGGCGTAATGACGACAAGCGATGTAGACCTTGTTGTTCGTTTGAATAAGTGAATAACCAATGCAGTTATATACGCAACTTATGCAGTTTCGAAAAGAAAGACTTGAACAGGAGGCTTGAGCGTTAATTTTTTCAGGCTTTCTTTTCGCAACGGTCATACGCTTATTCGTTATTTCGCCTACAGTTCAAATGTACCAATATGTTGTTTGTTTGTTAAGAATTTAATAAAGGTAAAGTTGTTGGTTGTTTTGTTTTTGCTTTTCCAGATATCTAAGTTAGAAAAGGCATTACAGCAGACGTTAACTGACTTACATCAGAAAAACGAACAGATTGTTAAGCTGGAAGACATAATCGCGGATCAACAGAATGCGCTAAAGAGAGAACAAGAGAGAATGCGTGACTTAGAGGAGTCACGCTCTCACTTACAGCAACAAGTCGCCATTCTAGAAGAAGAAATCAATCGGGAACGAAACACTTCTCAAATGGAATCTAGCGAACTGCAGCAAAAACTTCAAGGAGCCAAAGAAGATATCGACGAAAGAACTAAGCAAATAAATGAACTTAATTCAACTCTCAGAGGTGTTCATAAAGACATGAAACAGAGTTCAGCGAGTATTGTTGAATTAGAACAGCTTCTCCAACAATCTCGAACCCAGTGCGACAAGAAGACTGCGCAAGCGCAGACTCTGGACCAGGCTCTCAAGGAATTGCAGCAACAGCTGTCCGTGATGACGAAGAAAAACGGGGAACTGGAGGAGAGGCTGCGTCAAATGGAAAGCGAATTCGCAGAAACGACGGAGCAGAATGAACAACTGGATAATGAGGTATCACTTACTTCACTCTAAAATGCCGACTAAAGGGGAAGTATCACGTGAATTTGATGTCATTTCAAAACCCAAAAATGTTTGTCTTTCAACAGAAACAAAAAAAAAATAATTGTCTTGTATCCTTATTAATTATCACCCCAGTGAAATAAAATTGTCGATTAGTTCCTCCATAGTTGGTAGAGGGGACTAACCAACTTGTTGCCTCTGGCCAGAGACAGAAATGTTGAAATGGATTGAAAAATGTTTATAGGCTAACGGTTTTCATGTTCTCGCATTTTTGTTTCCAAATTGCGGTAGAGCAGATCACGAGTTGTTACAAATGTTAAAAATGTCTCTAATTCTGAGATGGCGTCCCCCGAGTCCTACATAACCTCAAACTTGGTTAACTGATTAATTTTAGTGTGATCTTTCTTGTGATGGACTCCAGTTTCTGATTAAGTGAAAATTTTAAAACTCGTCTCCAGCCTCCTTTTTAACTCCGGAACGGGCAATAATTAAGGCGCGGAAAAAAAATTGCGAGCGGAAAAAAAAACCAGAAGAGAGTCTCCTGGCCTTTATTAATCTCTCGCGTCGCAATTTTCTTCGCGCGGCTTCATACTATCTGAATGCCTGGAGCAGGCTAACAAACATCGATCCTATCTTTAATTTCTCACCCAGGTTAATAAAATCCAGACCGAAATGCAAGACACGATCTCCCAGCTAAAATCTCTGCAAGACGTTCTGCAGACGAGTCAGAAGGAGGTGCAAGAGAAGGAAAAGAAGGTCGAGGAACTGGATAAAATGTTGAACGAGAGCATGGAAGAACTACAACAGAAGGACAAGAACTTGAAAGAGAAGGAAAGCAAAGTGGTTGAACTTGACAAAGCGCTGAAGGAAAGGCAGTGGGAACTGAAGCAAAAAGCCGCCCAGGTGAAAAGAAACACAAGATTCTAAGTGATCTTGGGGATACTACAAAATTATGCATTGTCTTTCTCTCGCTTGGTTTAGCTCGGTTGTTATAAAAAAAAAAAAAAGCGATTGCACTCAGCTTAACGTTTGCCCAATTGTCATAGACCACTTCGAAGTTTAAACTGGGACAGGGTTGTAAACTTGATGAAAAATCAAGAGATGAATCTCGACGCATTCGGATTGGTCGTACTGGGTTCATTAACACTGAGGCGTGTCGATGTTTTATTCAACGTGGGAAATTTTCAAAAACCTGAAAATTAGAGAGTTTGTATGTATAAGGCCTACGCTTTTTCACAATTCCAGGCGTCGGTTTTTTCCCGCTCCAAACCTGTTTGTTGAAAGGTTGTGATTGCTGCTACGACGATGCAGCCCGCCTGCCCAAACTTTTTAGCCGAGTCTAGCTCACTTGATTTGTATGTGTCAATTTGAACTCTGTGTAACAACAGTCTGACCCTTTTTTGGCCAGGTTACCCAGCTGGATATGACCATGAAGGAACATAAGAGTGAACTGCAGCAGAAAGTCATCACATTAGAGCATACGCTGAACCAGGCTCGGTACGATCTCAGCGAGAGAGCAGTGGAGGTATGTAACACATATTGAGGCGCTATTCGCTAACCTGTTTTGTCGTTCGCAGCTTGATGAGTGTGCGCAGAGGCTGAAAACTGTGTTTCGTGCGCGTTTGGTCCCCACCGTTCAATAACTGGATAGCTCTCATTTTAGGGCGTTAAACTGTTTTCAGATTAAAGCTTGTTTTTGGTTGAATTAGAAGATATCTGGTATCTTATTGAACTCAAGAAGCATTTTTTTTTCATATTGATGTGAGTGTAAATAGTTACCCAAAGAACCCTTTTACCACTACAATAAATTGCTACATGAACCCTTTAAACCCTTATATCAAAGAAAAAACCATTCTCTTCTTATAAAAGTACTGGCTATAAGTTATTAAAACAGTATCAAGGCAATTCACCGTGGGTGATCGTATCCTTAATTCTCATGACCTCAGGGGTTGAATAAGCATTATATTACAAGGAGAAATTTGATGATGATCATTGTTAGGGCTTTAAGGGTTAAACTAGTAATGGCTATTCTGACCTTTTCTTTGGTGGTTTCACGGCGTTTCATTGAGGCTTATCTCTCATAAATACTCACTTAACTTTTTTTTTCTTTTCTTTTTTTTTTTTTCTCTGGTTGATACAGATCGCCGAACTAAAAGCCAAACTAGACCAGAATCACGAGCAGGAGAAGCACAAGAAATCCAGAATTGAACACTTGGAGAAAACGGTCAGACATCAACAACAGGAGCTCAAGAAAAGAGCCTCGCAAGTGTCTGAATTTGAGAGGGTAAGAAGACTATCTAACCACAAAATTCCCCGACAAATGCAGTGTAATGACACATTAGTTAGAATCAATTTCAAGCCACTAACAACAAACACACGTAGACGTACAACCGGGGCAACCTGCATCGTTTGCAACGTCTAACATGGTTGGTCGAGAGGACAAAGTAACGACCAAGAGAGCAATGATCCCAGCCCTAAAAACAATGCAGCTGCACGTTATAAGGGTCCAGTGAAAATAGAGCTTTTGAAAGGTGAAGGTTTACTGGTGCAACCAGTATTAAGAAGGAGGGGGGGGGGGAGCGTGCCAGAAACATAACGCTGTGTATCTCAATTGATCGACTAAAGCAGAGGACATGTCACCTTCGGATTATTTTCTTCACCAAATTTTCAGTACACATATTTAATAATCAGTATTTTTCCGAGTTGGCATTGAATGGTAAAGAGGTATTAAGCGAACACTGGCAAACATTTTCTCCTTTCATGTTCTTCATTTTCTCACCCTGCTCATGGTTTGCAGGAGATTAACAAATTGCAGAAGAGACGGGAAGACTCGGAAGAGACGAGTCAGGAATTACGTTTGGCGCGTGAACAGCTTCAAAACACGGTAAGATCATATAGATTTGAATCGAAGTATTATTCTGTAAGGAAGCCTGGATAACAAACAGAGAGCATATGATGCATGGTGCGTGTTGCGTACGACCACGTATGATTCTACCTTGGAGATTGAACACGCCGCAATTTCATAGGTGAACACACGGTGCAGTTAACACCAACGTCGACAGGGAGTGTCCTTTTCCGTGTTCGATCCACATTAATACACTTGAAAAACGCAAACTTTTGATTACGTTTTCCAGAGTGGAAACGTTTGAAAATGCATCCGTGTTGACTGGCGCGATGATGCACTGTTTACCTGGATATTTAGAATACTAACATTCAACCAAAAAAGATTTTTCAGTGCCCACAAACAGAAACAGGTCACAGTCATGACTTGCATCACCTCATGTCACTTATTATCTATAGCATGCTGAATTGATGGAAGCCCGCCGTGATCTTTTGAAATGTCAGCGGACTGAACAGGAACTGATCCAGGAGCTTGATGACGCGCATGCGCTGTTAACCACAAAGGAAGGAGACTGCACCAGGCTTGCAAAGGAGCTTGGGGCAGCGCAGGTGAGAGAGGCACAGGCCGAGGCAAGATGCGTGCAGGAAATAAGAAAGGCACAGCAACAACAGGAGCTCAAACAGGCTACCCAGGAACATGAGGTGAGCGAGTTCCACCTGATTTGGATCCTTTTGTGCACTGAAATTAAGTAAGGCAATGTTTGTTGTATGTTAAATTGGTTTTCGTTTGATTATCGTAAAACCAAAACCAAACAAATTACCCTTACCAATCACAGCAGACGTAACCAGTGCAATGAACCAATCAGAATTCGAAGCACTGAATACATATAACCGGCGTAAAGCGCGGGAAAATGCGTGCAACCAAGTCACGATTGACTTTGGTTTGGCTTCCCATTGGTTGAGAAATTGGCGCAAACTTTGCCAACCAATCATATAGCGCAGTAAAGCAAAACCAAAGCAAACGCGACATCACTTTCGACACTCAATTGAAAACCGTTCTATTCAGCTAAAGAGTATCCCACTCTTTAAAACCTCACGTGCAACATGGCGGCGGACATTTCGTTAAAAGACAACTTACCTGAAATTCCAAGAAGAAAGCCCCGTGATTGGCTAGAAGTACTATTGGTCCCAAGTGCCTGGAAATGGCTAAAAATGTCGCCTGTCTTGTACAGCGTTAGTTTTCATTTTGTGGTGTTGACCACTGATCGATAAAATTGAACTTGCGATTATTGTCATTCTCCTTTCTAGGTCCAACGGCTACAAGAGGACCACGTCAAAACACTCGCACAGAAAGACGAAAGCGAAGCGCAATATCGTTTGGAGAAACAACGACTTCAAGAGCAAGAGAGGCGATTGGCTCAGGAATTGGCGCGTGCGCAGGACCAAAATACCACTCTGATCGAGGACAACAGAAGCCTGGCATCTCAGCTGGTATTGTATCAGGAAGACGCTAAAACGACGGGCGAGACCCTTGTTATCAAGGATGCTGAGGTATTGATTCTCTTTATACAGTAGATGCAAATTCAGTGCCGAAGTTATGGCCGATAAAATCAGTGAGGTCGTTGTTGGATGAGTCGTTATTCCCATGTTACATGAGGCGCTTGCAAGTTAGTCACTCACACAAAAATCCAATTCCTTTTCATACGATAGATTGCTCGTCTGGAGGCCAAGGTGTCAGGCTACGAGCGAGCGACGTTCGGTACAGCCAGTCGCACCACCACCCCCAGAGGACCACGACCTGCGGCGCACATGCGCCGAGTAACCTCGCCACGTACAGTCACAAAATTTTCGGCCAGCGGTTTGAAGAAAAGCAGCTCAGACCAGAACCTTCAAAGTTTGACTGACAATGGTCCCCTGGTGTCCTTCAGTCATCTGAGTTCACAAGACGTGATAGAAGGTCATCCGTATCCTCACATGCCCGCAATACTGGTGAGCCAGGATCATGAACATTCGGTTCACAGTCACAATTCGTACTCGATGCCGCAGGACCACAGTCGAAGCGTTCAGTCGAGCTTAGAAACTCTGGAAGGGCTTTTGAAGCAGGCTAACATGGAGATGGCTAGAGACAGTTTACCCATGCTTCTCAATACCTCCGCTGCACAAACTGCTGACGTCACACTCAATGCCGCTGACCTCAACAGCACGCAGCCTTCACCGCCCCAGAAGGAAGAGCGCGAAAAAACCACAGAGCTCGTAAATGGTGGAACTGGTGAAGAGGAAAGCCAACCGGTCAGCGGTTTGTATGAAAACCTTCATGAACAACTGGAGAAAAAGAAAGCGTCGCTAGGAATGTCACGTGATAAAGGAAGGGATGCTGATTCACTAGATCCTGAGAAATGGTAAGTTGGAGCTCTTAGGTGAGCCGTTACTTGTACTTGTGAGTGATTATTGTGGCATTTTAGAGTATCACGTTTTCATACTGGATAATTTGTATAACGAGCAATTGATAGCCACTGAAATCCGTTCACCACGACATTGCAGAAAAATCTTTAGTAGTAGTAGTTTAAGCCGCTAAATGTCCGTCGTTGGAGGTAGGCCCTCCCCATTGACCTTCACTGGACCACGTTTTGCGCGTTTTGTGCTTAAGGAAACTATCTAGGTCGTCCCTCGATCTCGTCCTTGGTCTTCCTCGGTTCTTTGTGTGTCCCCGGAGCATCCAGAACGTAATGCAGGTTGTCCAATAGTTATCTGTTCTTTTCGTTACATGACCAGCCCAATTCCATTTGAGTTTGCTTATCGTTTCCATGATATCTCGTACTTTGGTTTAAAACATCAAAATGCTTTCGGGCCGCTTGTCTGTGTTGGGGTTTACAGCGGCTACCAATAACACGCGACCTCACCGCTTCCGCAAGGCTATTGCCTAAAAAAAATTTCAAGGAGCCCACAAGGCCAAAAGCCGAGAAGTTAGGAGCCCAACATGTAAAGGATTAGGTGCTGCCAAAAAAAAAAATTAATAATAATAGGCGCTCAGTTCATTTTCTTGGGCTTCCCAGACTACCGCGATCCTGACAGGCAGCAGCCTTGCACCGCCTCCAAAAGAGGGGATACAGTTGAGTTTTGATGTATGTCAATCAAAACAAAGCCGTTGAAAACATTTTGAACACTGACAAGATTGACAATTGAACTCGCTGGCAGATAGGAAAAGTTTTATCACAGTTCAGATTATTTTGCTGTTGTTTATAATATTGATATCAATGTTGTCTAAATACAAATTTGTTCTTCTTGTTTTTCTAGTCGCGCCAGTCTTCAACAACGCTTGGCTCTAAATGAGGCGAGAAGGAAGACCATAGATCAACAGCTACTGGAGATGCAGCAAAACGTTGTGTCATAAATGCACCTCAACGCCAATACGAACTGCAGCGGAAATCTTCGAATTCAGCAAATATTGAAGCCGAACGCAACTCCTTAAAGAGCACCAAAAGAAAAGCTGTTATCTCTGAAGATTGACTTTAAGCTGATTAAACCAAAAGTTCTGTCAAGCTGAAAAGTCAAGAGGCGATCAAGATCAATTGGAATTTATATCAATGATTCAGTGAAGCAGCCTGTTTAATCTCGCGTTTATTCAGTGTACATACACACCTTATTCATCGCACAATCGTTAAGATTTCTCATAAGAGAGGAGTACTTTAGCGAAAAAAAAATATAAAAAAATAGTAGTAAACATGCACGAAATTGACATACGTGAGATTCCGAGGCCCTGTTTCTCGAAGATTCCGGAAACTCTCTGGGCCCCGAAAAGTATTTTATGTCATTAAATATTTAATCTTTTTATTGATTTGAAAGCTTAGTTCTAACTTCCTTACAGCACTGGGCAAGTTTGTTCTAATGATTCTAAGGAATTTGAAAGGAGCAGGCTAAGGTATCGGCACTTTTTCTGTAGAGTCAAAATTAATCTCCTTGTTGTGAGTCAGTAGGTAACATCCTTACCCTCGACAAGTTTTTATTTATACTTCCGAATTGAGTTGTTTTCTATTAACAGTTGCGTAACCATGTGAAAGGCTGTCTCGTTGCCGGTTGTTCTTGGCACGTAACAGAATGTGACGTCACTCGTATGGTTCATCTGAAAGATTCACCATCTCGCTCGGTCCCAGGCCTTCGCTAAATAAGCGTTGTAAACGACTAGGAACGAGGATGCCACAAAGGCAAATACAGTAGTGAACCGTTCAGAATTACAGGCTTTTGATTCGTTGGCGAAAACTGTGCTTAAATTATGATTAAATGCCTTCAGAAGGGAGACCAAACCTGCCCTCGGAGACGCAGAGTTTGTGGCGAAAGAAAGTCTGAAAAATTTCGGCGAACATTTTGATCTTCCGTCGTTCCAATCATCTGCCCCTGAGTTTCCGAGGACGGAAGAAACCATGATTTCAGGAAACCATCCACAATTCCAAAAGAAAAACCACAGCGTACGCAGGTAAAATCACGCCATACACCAAGGAAAACTTTTGATGTAAAAAGCGATTTGTAATGGAAACGAAAAACATAGATGTAATATATATTTTTATGTATTTGATACAGGCGATTTTTCAAGTGATTTTCATATAGATGATCGATTAAATTAGGCTAGAAAATTATGGTAGAATTAGATAGTGATGATAATTTATTAAAATTAATGCAGTTACTTTTTCACAGTAACTCAGCGTTGTTATTGTAATTGTCTGTTGTTGTTGTTGTTGTTGTATTAGGAAGGGAGTGTCTCAAAGAAAAGAACATGTTTAGGTTTTGTGCATTGTGCTTTTTTTCTTTCTCCGTTTATTTTATTTTATTTATCTATTTATTTTTTGGTTTGGCTTTTGCGTTTTCGACACAAGTTCCACGAAACGTTGTCATGTGTAGTGTAACGTACCCTGAAATGAACATGTCTCGCAACGTTTTTGTTGTAGTCACTGTTGCACAAGTAGAACCGACTTCTACTTCTCGCAACGTTTGCGGCAACGAAAAATTGCGATACGTGTTCATTTTAGGGCATGTTACACTAAGCAACTGTTCGTGCAAGTTGTGTTGGAACAAAATTGAGAGATAAGTTTGCAAGAAAAATTGCCTAGTGTAACAGCACCTTTAACCGGGGGTAATGGCCGTAGTTTTTTACTCCGAAAAGAGCCGACGGACTACCACATTACCCATATATGTCGTTAAATAAAAGAAAAGATTCTTGCAGTTATCTATGCAACAAGAATGTGGCGAAAAACTTTGCTGCGTTTCTTGAGAATACAACCAAAATTTGACAACCAGACACACGTACCTTCACCGTTACCCGTTAGGTTCATCAGAGTTTTTCTGTGCCAAACGAAAATTCAAGCAAGCAAATTTTCACGACAATTCCAACATTCAAGCAAAAGCAAACCAGTATCCTTCGTTATTCGAGCAACAAATCAATATCAAGAGTGTCTCAGGTTAAATAAGACGTAGCAGTTATTCGTGTGAAGTTCCTTCCAGGAACTTTCTGAAAGAATCCAGTGATGTGATTTATTTATTTATTATTATAACACTGAAGTGTCCCATTTTCTTCCTGGACTAGATTCGATCCCAGTCTCCTCTCTTGCAAGAAATAAATCTTAATGAGGGTTGTGGGGGATGCTGGGAACGGTGAGGGAACTAATAAGGGAAACAAAATCATACATGCATAATGGCACACTGGAGCTTTATGGGTTCGATCATACTGTGTCGACAGTTGCTTTTGCAGCAGAAAGTAAAAGACACTTGTTCGAAGGCCATGTTTCACACTACAAAAAATTAACTTGAAATTTAAAATAGTTATACATTGTGTAGTAAATGTCGCTTTCTACAACAAAACGTCGCGTTATTTGTTTCATGGTTTCCCCGGGGTGGGGTTTTCTCTGAGTTTTAGAGGAACAACGTATTCATCTGGTCCGTCTTCCAATCCTTCATTAGGGAGCGCGTCATTAAATCTTTTTTCAGCCTTTATGGTCTCCCGTGCTAAATGCATTCGTCTTTCTTCTGTGCCTTCATTTGTACGTCTTCTTCTTCTTCGGCGCCAAGCATCACTGAAAAGATAACAGATAGATTAGCCACCAGCCGCGGTTCCCTTTCCCCTAGAGATTTAACCAGTTATTCAGAATCATGACTGCAGTATCTTGTTCAGTCCTCCTTTCATGTGATCATTAACTCATAACCAACGAGATGAATAGGCCGATCAGCGCCGAGTTTGTAATCAGTTCATGTAAGGCAAGATTTCACAGGATAATTGTTTCAGAAACTGTATTTGAGTGGGGATAAGGGAAAACATGTCACGGAAATTGGAATCTTGTTTCTTATTCCGTTTTAAAACGTGGGATTTCCAAATAATGTAATAACGGTTTCTAGCATCCAATGCCTGGGATTAAGAACCTATTACATTCCTGAAAAGTGCAGTATCCCGTGACAAGTATATTGGGGTGGGAGAGGAGGTTCGACATACATCAATTAATAAATATATTTCGTACACTCCTGCTCAAGCCTCGCCAATAGTCCAGTTTACAGTCGGTGTACTTTATGACCTAGATCAGTTTGAGTGGAACTTCAGCTGGAATTGACTTACAGTCGACTCCCGATAACTCGAACCTTTTTCAATTTCCCTTGAAGGTTCGAGTTATCGGGAGTCGACCGTAATTTGTTTTGATCAGTGTCGCCTAAGGGCTTTTCATATGTAACTACGGTATACAAGACATGCAAAAAGATGTGAGGTATCAAAACAAAGTGCATTCCAGCCTCACTTCCACGCGAAGGCTAGGTCCCTGAGGAAACAATTGTACAATGAGCTGTTACAAGGTTGGTTTCTTTTCAATTGTCACGTAAATTTTGCCCGCTCACGGACGTAAATTTAATTGCCTCTGCGTACGTAAATAAAATAATTAAAAACATCAGAAACCATCGCAGTTATATATGCAACTTTTGCAGTTCAGAAAGCCTTGAAGGAGCAGATCATTTTTGTGATTTTGCGATACGATGCCATGGGTTTGACTCTCGTTCAAGCCTGAATTTTTTTCAGGCTTTCTTTCCGTACCTGTTTAAGCTGCGTAAATAACTAACAACTGCTGTAATGTTCGCCGATTTAGTTCTTTCATCCACAGTTTAAATACGATGAACTTCATATGTTTCACTCAGTGTATAAAATTTTTGTTGTTGTTCTGGCTTCTTGTCAATCACATGGAAGTCGCATGGCCAAAAGTTAGCACCAAATTACTCTGAAAAATTAGTAAATTTGCCAATGCAACAGAAAGCCACAACCACTAACAGTACTTATCAACTATTTTTTAACGTCACTTCTTTCTAACTTGCATGCGATCAAACTTCTTTATTTTAGTGGTATTCAATTCCTGTTAAATCCACAAATCCACAACATCATCGAAGGGGAACCCGCGCGCGACATGGAGACGCTTCAGTGGAGATTTAGTGATGCGGGACAAAGTTGCTTGGAAAGTAATTATTATTCAGAAAGGTGCAATACGCTCTTTTCGAAGTAAAAATTCCAACATTGTTTTTGTTGTTGCTGTAATGCATTGCTGGTAATTACTCTAAAATATTGTGCTTGAAATAATGAGTTCAGAGTATAAGTTTGCTCCCGGCCCCCGAGGGACGTTTAGCGAAGCGCCCCTCGGGGGCCTGGAGCGATGAGAGGCGGGCTGTATTCGCAGGCTAAATAATGCTCATCAAAAGTTGTTTTGTTCTGGTACCAATTCAGTGTGAAGCAAAAGTTCAGTTTTGAACTGTTTCCTTGGAAACATACTACCGATTACAATATGGCCTAACTGGTTTTCAAGAAATAATAGATTGTTTTCGTCCGTCAACACGTATTTTCTTAAATTTTGACTTTCAGTTACCCTCTCGCCAGGAATTGACTGGAAAAAACTTGTTTCCCCGTTTTTGATAATTTTTGGTGAAATTCCGCCATGTTTCAAGCTGAATTTGTACCAGTTGAATTTTTTATCCTTAATTACTTTGGAGCCTGTTTACAGGTTATGAACCTTCTCGTTACGAACATTACCTGTCTTCGACAAACAGAGATGAAATAAGAAGCACTAAAAGAATGGCGACGCAGCAAAACTTGATCATATTTCTGTGAAAACAAAACATCCTCAAGTGAGTTGTCTGTACCAGGTGTTCAGATAGCGGGAAACGGCACAAAGAAAAAAAGCGACGCTTGCGAACAATTAAAGGCCATTAAAATGGGAGCTCGCATCGCCAATTTCTTCGCGCCCTTTTCCACCATCTGAGCGCCTGCAACAGGCTAAGAGTGCACAGCAAAGCGTTGATTGGTGGACTTCAGTAAGGGTGCGTTTTTTTGTGAGAATCCAAAAACGGATTTGTGATCTCAGATCATTCGGATCATGGTGCATCAAAGGAACTGGCGAATCCTTGTCCAGAGTGGATTCGTCGGTTCCTTTGATGCACCATGATCCGAATGATCTGGGATCACAAATCCGTTTTTGGATTCTCCCAAAAAAACGCACCCTAAGTGTGAACTTATTTGTTTTAAGTTGTTTCGCGCGAGCTACTGTATCACTTTCCAAACGATGCTTTTCAGTTGGATTCTCTCGGACGAAAGGCTAACACACGAACTTCCTCAACTCTTCCTCACAGATGTCTTTCATCGATTCGGCGGCACTTTGCTGCCTTGGTTACGGTCAGAAAAGAAGGCAATTCTGGTTTGGAAGTTGAAGCTTTTTTGTTTCAAATTTAGGAGAAAACGGTTAGTTGAAATCGCTCAGGGGTACACAGCTCAGTTTAAGCAGACGCCATTTCCTTTCATTCACTCGCAAAATAGCATCGTTCCAAACACACCTGTGCGCCACTGATTTCGTAAACCGGAAAAATAACTCTTTTATAAAAGGGAGCTAGAGCATTGCTAGCAATGAACAAGCATGGTTACGGGCGTATGTGATCTTACCTTTGAGGATAAACCCGCAGCAATTAAACAGATTACACCGCGTTCTGTTCTGCCAACTCTTGACTACTGCACTTGATTGTCCGTTTTCCGAGTAACGATCTGATTTGGGACTTATAAACCAGCTCTCTGAATTCCCAATGGTCTTGACAACAATGACTACACAATAATCTAAGATATAAAACAAAAAGACATTATTTTCGCTCTAAAATAGGGTGAACAATTACACCGTTACACCGACCAAGAAATAACAGTAACGTCGAAGTAATTAACAGCTGAACGCTATGCTGTTATCTGTTGGGAAAATAACAACTATCAGCATCCAAGGAAATGTGATGTTACATTTTAAGCCTGGTAAACAAATGAGAATGATGTATATTGCACTCTGTTTTTTTTATAAGAACCTTTTTTATAAGAAAGTCGAGGCTGAGATTAACCAAAATTTTAAGAACGTATTAAGAACATTCCTCAGGCTGAGAGTCGATTAAGAACGTCTTTATTTTGCTAACAAGATGCCTGCTATACTGGCATTACGCGAGATGCTGGGGCTGATTCATTTATTCCAACTGTATGCTTCGCCGATTGATAAAACTATCCTTGCTAATGGAATAGTTTGAGTCACGACGATCGCGTTACGTTGTTTTCCGTGTGTTACGCGACTCAGACTATCAGCGGAAATTTGTGGAATTCCATTACGATAACGTAAGCTTCTCAATGACCTCTTTTCAGTCTCGCGTCGTGGTCTAAGACTGTCAAACAAAGCACGATTCCTTCGCAAAGAACTCACCAATTTCCACCGTTTTACGTGTCGGGTGCTTCTTAGAAGTTATTCTTTCGATTTACGGCTTCAAAATGGTGAAATTTCCCTTTGAAAACGGCACACTTGAGTCCAGAACATGTTAAAACAATATGGCGCGACTTAATCCGTCTTTAATAAATATATCAAATGATGCATTGACGTCACACAGGTAGGGGTGAGTGGGTCCCCTCCCTCGCAATATAAGCGACAAGAATGGATTTTGATTGGCCTGCTTTTGTTGAAGACAATCAAAACAATACATCCCGAGTAGGAGAGGGGAGAGTTTAATGAATAAATTAATGTACCGATTTGTGTATACGACGAAGAAAAAAAACAAGATGCCTGCTTTACTGGCATTACGCGTCATGCTGGGGCTGATTCATTTTTTCCAACTGTATGCTTCGCCGATTGATAAAACTATCCTTGCTAATGGAATAGTTTGAGTCACGACGATCGCGTTACGTTGTTTTCCTTGTGTTACGCGACTCAGACTTTCACCGGAAATGTATGGAATTCCATGATTACGATAACGTAAGCTTCTCAATGACCTCTTTTTAGTCTCGCGTCGTGGTCAAGGACTGTCAAACAAAGCACGATTCCTTCGCCATGAACTCACCAATTTCTACCGTTTTAAATGTCGAGTGCTTCTTAGAAGTTATTCTTTCGATTTGCCGCTTCAAAATGGTGAAATTTCCGTTTGAAAACGGCACACTTGAGTCCAGAACATGTTATAAACAATATGGCCCCAAATTTAATCCGTTTTTAATAAATAGATCAAATGATGTGTTGACGTCACACAGGTAGGGGTGAGTGGGTCCCCTCCCTCGCGATGTAAGCGACAAGAATGGATTTTGATTGGCCTGCTTCTGTTGAAGACAATCAGAACAATACACCCCGAGTAGGAGAGGGGTGAGTTTAATGAATAAATTAATGTACCGATTTGAAGCTACGACGAAGAAAAAGAAATCGTCCCGTTTTTAGACACGGTATGCCCCCTCAGGGCATCCCGCGTAAAAAGAAATCGACCCGTTTTAAGACACGGTATGCCCCCTCAGGGCATCCCGCGTAATTACGTGGGATGCCTGTGCAGCCCACGTTATAAAATGGGGGCCGTTTGTATCCACAAATGCGCATCTTTCAATTATTAACTCGTTTTAGATGTATCAAATTCAGTTTTCTCCTAGAGGGGATCTTTTTGTCTCGTATTGTCCTTATTGTCTTTAACAAAAACGGTCCAATCAGAATGCAATATTTTAGTGTATGTCAGGAGGGATCGGACGGGAGTTAATTACTATTGTGATTATTCAGGTCCTAGTGGTCTCTCGGTGGAACTGAAAAGGATTGACTTTAGTGGCGTGGCCATATTGTTTTAATGTTTTAGATTCCAATGTGCCGTTTTCAAAAAGAAAACTAACCCTTTTGAAGCAGTAAATCGAAAGAATAACTTCTAAGAAGCACTCGACAGTGAAAACGGTGGAAATTGGAGAGTTCAAAGCGAAGGAATCATGCTTCTGTTTGACAGTTGTAGAACCATCCAGAATACGTGGGGGAAAGATCATTGATAAGCTAAAACACACATCGCATGACTTTGTCGATTTGATGCTTAAACGCAACTTGAAATCCACTTCACAAAAAGATTAAAGGTTTGATTGTCAATTTTACTAAAAGTTTTCATTTAGGAAAGCTTTTTGCCTGTTTTCTTTCTGTTTTTTTGATGAAACGAAAACAATTTGTAATCTTACACTTTTATTTACATAACCAGAGTAGAAAACGTGAGTCACGCCACGTTATTGTAATAGAATCTCCGGTACAACGAAAGACTTTTGTATGAGAAGCAAAAATATGATGAAAGTTGTCAAGTTTTCATGTATGCAAAAAGTTACGATTAGCAGTGAACTTTTCAGATAAAAAGAGTGCTCCTTTCAGCTGAAGACATTTTCTGGCGGGAACTATTTTTAGGCGGCAAAATTTCAAGTAGCGCAACTCAATATCACGCAATCTTTCTGACTAAAACTGTTCAGTTAGTTCAATCGCGAAGGGAGGGAAGGTTAAAAAATCGGTGAGGCCTACAATAAATGAGGCCACTAGTGCTAAACATAGTCAACGCATCCCACGTAAACGCTCTGAAAAGCGTCTTGTCTGTATATAAAATCAAGGTAACAAATGTAAATTAACCAAAATACTTAATGGCATGTAACAATCAGCAGTTCTTGATACCATATCTCAGCAGGCAATGCACTTTGATAGGCCTATCGCGTCCGGTATACATGTAGTGTGTACTGTGTAATTTAAGAACATCCTAAGCACGTTTTCAGCCTCAAATCGCAAAAAGAAAATATAAGAACGTTCAGCCTCAGCTCCAAAATTAGACGTTCTCATAAAAAAAACAGAGTGTATTCAGCAATGACACAGGCAAACTCGGAAAAAGTAATTCCGAGTGTTCCTATCAGGAGTCGAACCTAAGACTTTCCGATGCTCTACTGAACCACTGAGCTACAGGAGACCCGTGGGAGCTAAGGCCATTAAACTAGCTTCATGGCACAAACATTCATTGTTCACCAGGCTTAAATATTGCTCATTGATAATTGATAACTCATCAAGAGAAAACAAAGAAAATTACTACTGTGACCGTGGTTTGGATATGTGTTCCTAATTACCATAACATTTTGAAACTTTAGCCTTGAATTTCTCCAAGAATTATAGATCATTTAAGAAGATCAAACACTTGAAAGTGCGTTTCATCAGATATCCAAACACCTCGAAGTCATTTAAAAAAATTCGGCTGCGCCTCGCTCTCAGTGTTTGGGTATCTGATGAAAACCGATGAAAAACACCTTCTCGTGTTTGATTTCACATCACATTTCCTTGCCATAGAACAAACATCCATTGTTCACCAGGCTTAAACATTTCATCACATTCCCTTGATGTAATATTTTAAGCCTGGTGAACAATGGATGTTTGTCCCATGAACCTAGTTTAATGGCCTTAGTTCCTACTAGTCTCCTGTAGCTCAGTGGCCAGCATCCGAACTAGTAATCGGAAGGTCTTAGGTTCGACTCCTGATAGATGCACTCGGATTCCTTTTTCCGAGTTTGCCTGTGTCATTGCTGAATAATACATCATTCTCAACTATCAGTATCTTTGTTACTTTTTGAAGAACGTACGAGTACTTATAGAAGTGGTTTTACATCACTGGAGAAAAGGCAAGGCAGCAATTTCAGTTTGGTAAAATGTAAGCTTACTATTTCGTAATCCCGGAAAAATAAGACAACATTTACGTATATTTTGCTTAATTGTTCTCTTTGGGTCATTGCCGGGTTCCCTTGCCAAATCCCTTGTGAGATAAATTAGTTTGCTTGAAGTGACATCAGTAAAAAACAGTAATTAACTGTGTTTGCTAAGCCACCGCGAGAAAGGCACCCTGAAAGAAAAGGGCCGTGCCTTTGGAAATATTGGAAAATATACTTCCCTGGCCGTGAAATCAGCCTTGCTCTTTTTTTTAGATTATTTGAAGTGATATGGTTCCATGCCAAAACAAGCAAACACTAAATTTGTTTCATTTCACAATCATTGTGATTTCAACTAGCGTAGGACGAGAGACAAGTAAGATGTTACGCTCGCTTTTCGTCCTAATGCGCCGATCGATTCGAATCTTAAACATCACCACCCCACCCCCCGTACGGGCATACCCCGGATATTTGACCATTTTCCTTACCCGAGAAGTACGGCCGTTTGACACGAAAGGCCTTTCAGAGGATACTGGTGGCTTTGAACTTTACTTCGGTGGGGTGGGTAAATTGAACCAATTTTTTGTGATTTCAGTGAAGTCAGCGTTTTCACTGTCCCGCTAATACGATAGGACTCCATTTTACATATCTAAACGAGAAGTTTGTTGTGCGCAGTCACGTGATCAGCCGCAAACACCCAGAGAACAAAGTTGCGTTACTGTCGCGCGAACGGTACGTGTGTGCTTCTAACGGCTAATTTCAATGTACCGTTTTATCGCCCGAGTAGTAGGTTCAATTTACACGTTACAATTTGTGAACTTTGTAGTTGGCAACATCCTGGCTAAAGTGGGCCTCAGCATTGAACTCCTTCGATTTCTTTTTCAGTCGGTGCAGCGCGGCGTGACAATCAGCCGAGTCAAATAAAAACTCTAGCACAGTGCCACAGATTTCTATAACATCGGGCCGATTCCCCCTCGCTCGTTCACTTTCTTTATTATATTCGGCCAAATCGGCGCCATTAATTGGTACATGTACTGAAAATAACCTTAAGCCAGCAAGAGGAACTTTTCAGATGTGGGCAGTATTTTCTCAGTGCAAATATCAGTGCCGGAAGGTATCCTGCAATCGTTTTTTCATTGGAAAAGCAAAGGCTATGTGCACGTGATGTCAAACTTACCAACATCTCAGCCAATAATCTATCATGGTATGATCCACAAATGACTGTGTTAACCACTATATTCCATTGTGAATCTTCCCCTGGTATAAAAGCCTGGCGCCAGTTGTTCAAAGCCCGATTAAGCAAATCTTGGATTAACGTGAACTTTGATTCGAGTTTACCTTGTACGTATACCAAGCAATAAAGATTCTTAAAAAAGGTTTTTTTTTTCTTTATCATTAGCTTCAAATTAGTTTACAATAAGATCAAAACCTCTGTTAACTGTTGATCGGGGATTAGCGTTGAACGGCTTTCGGACAACCGGACCTTGGTTTGCAAACGACGATTTGTCGGTCTGACAGCGTTGGAACTAACATCGTACGTGCGTTTCAGTTTAGACGCCCAATGTTGATTTTTATCGACGTGGCAGTTTCGTTGAGAGCGCCCGCCCGACTCGACAAAATATTTTGCACTGAAAGAGATTTTCTGAATCGGGCCGATTTTTATTTCACGAAAATCGGCTGTAATCGAGTACCAAAATACACGTACGATTCGCGCTCTGATACTGTTGGGCCAATTTTTTTTTTCTTTTGGGAGGGGGGGGGGGGGGGAGGCGGGGGGGCAGCTAGCTGAAGCGTGTAAACCGGCTGGAAGGAAATCTTCGCTGAACTGCTAGCAAGTCTTTTTCTCGGTAACAAGGCAAGTAAGCTGGACACACAAGAAGCTTGGAAAGACTGGGGCAAGAAAAGGAACCCGAGGGGTGAACTGGGAAGGAACAGGCGCCACAGTTGGCCTGTTTTGTATCTTCACGTTCTCCCTTTAAGCCCCAAAAGAGAACCGCATCTAGTGTCCCCTCATAATTGCACTACACGATAATCAAGAAAAGATCACCAAAGATGAAATTCGTGCATCTAGCATCACAGGAAGTCTATGGAGAACAGCAAGACTACAGCGTAAAAGGTCGTGTGGCAGAGTTTGTTTTGCTTCTTCACTTGCGTCAATTAGCCGGCCGGTCCACTATCTGCAAAGCGACTGCTGCAGTCATAAACCCCAGCTACGAACGCTTGGTTAAAAAAAAAATTACCAAGAAAGTTAGCAAGGTAATTTGGCCACTTTAAAGAAAATCAACAGCAGCACCAGAGTTTCTTGGAAACTAAGCCCACTTATCTTAAGGGGGGAATACACCTAAATCTGAATGAAATTAAGAGGTTTTAGTAAGGGATAGAAGAAAGAAAATTAGTTTTGGAACACTAACAGACAGTTGATACCCACGCAAGAGCACCCCAGGTTGCTAGTGGACTAACGGCTTGGTGTCCGTCTATTAATTATTAACTACAAATTCCAATTTTAAAACTTCACTAAATCTTCAATATTTCTTATTTCTCTTAATTTTACCAATCTTTCTAGAAAAACTGCTCCTCCCAAATATACCCAAAAATCACCCAAATATTCACAAAATACCCTACAACACAGATTCACGATATGATGATAAAGTTTTTGGATTGCTTGAAACGTGAATGAGATATTTCCATTAAAGCCGTATCAAGTGGAGGGAAAATGGTGTTCAGGTGTAACTCTCCCTTAATCGCAGATATGACATGAGTTGACATGGTAATTTGGCCTAACGCTCGAAACCTCAGTTCTTGAATCTCCTTGCGGTGGCCAAATTACCTCAGTTATCAACTGTTGACAAAACCAAATATTCATTTCCACTCCCCACCAATGCAGCACCACAGTTTCCTTAGCAACCCACCCCCTTATCTAAACCCCACATAGCCACCAAAATCACCACTCAAAACATAACCATTTTTCAAAGTTTATTTATTTTATTCACTGGCTTATTCCTCATCTTCCTCCTCGTCGTCATCATCATCCTCAATTTCTCCTTGCTGCTTCAGAAAATACTTCTTCTTCTGAGCAACACGGGCCTTGCGTTGCTGGAGGGACAGCTTCTTGCGGTTGAACCTGGAAAAGAAAATTTAAAGTTTGGAAATTTAACTCTTTCCACAAATGACTAGTACCTTTATTCTAATGGGCTGTCCAAAGATGATAGGTTTGAGCAAGAGAAAATAAGGGAACAGAGAGGGAGACCACCAGTATAGCCCTTGAGATATGTGAAGTTCATTTATGTTATTTTTAGACGTTGTGAAAACGGAAGTTTGTTTCCTGAGACGTATGTAGACCCCTGTAAATGCCACTTAGGGAAGCCATACCGAATATTCAACAGCCCCTATTACACAATGCGACGTTGACCATTTGTGGACACCTCAGGAAACCAACTTCTGTTGAAAGGATGTCTAAAATAAATTAAGTGAAGTTCACATATCCCAGCCAATGCCCCTAGTCTCCCTCTTTGTCCCCTTATTTTCTCTTAGATTGAGAGAAATAATTAACAAGTGATCAGCAGATATTTCTCAAAAAAACCCATAACTTGTCAAGTCCAGTTTTTAATTGAATGCAGCCACTTGTTAGCAAAACTTGCCAGTACATTAAATAAGATGACAAACTGCTCTTCACATTTTTCAAGGAAATAGTTTCGAGCCACCTAAGTTATTGGGACTTTTAATTAACAGACCCAGGGCTAGAACTCAAGAATAGAATAATAAGCAGCTAAGTAAAATCATGCCAACAACCAGTCAATTTGGCCAGTGCCCAGCCACAAATAAAATGCCTCTTAACTTGGCAAATATCTTAGGGGAACAATGAATCCCTTTCAACTATCATGTTTCATTTTGTGGGTTGCAGAAGTACACTGTCTAGCTTGCACATTGCATGTACCTCTTTGGTGTTATGTCCTTCTTGGGAGCAGGCTTAGCTTCAGGATTCTCACGAATGAGATCATGGGCCTTCTTGTACAGCTCCTCAATCTACAACATAATCAGAACCAAAAGAAAAAATAATTAACATTTTTCATTTAATGCAGCAGACTCAAGGTCAATGTGCAAGTAATTTCTTTTCAAAGTAGTTAACGATGCAGTCTAAAAATAGGCACCTGATCTGCTTCAACGCCATTCTTGATGTACTGGGAAAACTGTTTCTTGTAGGCTTCCTCATCTTCTTCCTTTAACTCCTTCATGTAGTTGGCAACATGCTGGCCAAAGATGTGGTTGCGGTGGACCTCAGCATTGAACTCCTTTGATTCACTATCATAGCCAGGGAAGCGCTTCATGCTATGTAGAGCAACAAATCAGGATTATTTCACACTACTGATATAGCGAAGAGACCTTGTTAACAAGGTCAACTCATCACTACATATGATTGCTTGGCTTCAAATAACTCATGAAATAACTTTTCAACAGAAAGCCCTTTAAAGGAAACCTCCACTCTCGAAACATGTTAATGTTACATTATTGAAAATACAATTTCTTTGAAATTTCATTGGAAAACATGGAAATGATATTTCAGTGTCGGAAAAACATGATTTGATTATCGGCTATTTTCGCTTTTAAATTTCCCGTGCGCCGCCATCTTGGATTTCATGACGTAATAAGGTTGCTCAATTGTTTTACACAAAAGAACTTCTGCTAAATAACAATAGCGGCAACCATTACACGTCATAAAATTCAAAATGGCTGCGCCCAGGAATATAAACGCGAAAGTTGTCGACAATCATATCTAATTTTAACACACTGGAATGGCATTTCTACGTTTTAAACTAAAATTTAGAATTTAGACACTATTTCCAACACTTACCCGTCAATTTGTTGTGAGAGTGGAGGTTCCCTTTAAATCCAACCGTCTTACTGATACAATCAAATTTTTATACATTCTAGTGGCTTAAATTAAAAGATTCCAAGGTATTTTTAATTTTTTATCATATTTATGTGCTGAAGAAGCCCGGATGGACAAAACGAATGCATTAAAAGACAGCAATGAGAAAGGTTGCCTTCCAGTCCTATTTGCCAGCAAAAAAAAATGTAAAATGAACACGTCTACTGCCCGTTTGCCCAGGCCATCATCACCATTACCATCACATACCTGTGAGGGATATCCAGGCCCCCATCAACAGCTCCTTTTAGGGCACCAAATACCCTGGCTCCAGTGCTGGTTCTGGCCAGTCCTACATCCAAGAAGGCCCTGAAGGCCCCTGGAGATCCCTCCACACTTTCAACATTGTACTCATCACCGTTTACTTCGTCTGCCCCAGTGTAGATCTCATGCAGGTTCAGTTTGGTGAGCAACTTAAGAGAAAAGTGTACACTCGTCAGACAAGACAAACAACATGGTAGGAGTGTCATCTTATACAGTTCACATTTAGGTCTTCAAGTACCTCATTAGTGACAGCATCCAACCAGTGCAAGATCTAGACTTGACTTCCATTGGGACTCAGAATTTTTAATTTGTAGTCCCATGGGTAACTGGAAAAAGTGAACTTACTATCACAGAAAATGTTGTTATGTTTCCAAGTATTCCTCCTTTTGGAGAATAAAAAATTGCAATAGTTGTTTTCACTCGACTCATTTTGGGGGCTCAGAATTAATATGAATAGTCTTGTTTCAACCTACACTGATGAAATAGTCAAATCATTCCACACTACTCCATATTTAACTTGACTCCTTGAATAAATGCACAATTTATTTTCCTATATTTTACTGATATACCTCTTATAAACATTTTTTTCTTGTAAAACATTTGCTAATTTAGTTATTCTTGTTGTTCTCTTTCTCTTTAATTAGCGCATTGCAACTTAGCAGGCAGAAAAACTGATGTATAAAACATTAGACAATTATACAGCTAAAGTTGTAGTTGAAATTGCAAAAATCCTATGCAAATCAAAAAGTAGTAAAAAATAGGCACTACTTGGTGCACTGAGGCCCATGTCAGTCTGGAAATACTGTGATAACATTTTCATTGATGCTTATTTCCTCTTGCTCAGTGTGGAGCAATTTCACAATGCCCTCACTCCAGGATAAGAATACAACAAATCCCTTGAATGTAAACCCTAGAATAAAATTTTCATTTCAACTAAGGCAACAAAGAATTACAGTTCAAGCGTCTCCCAAACAGTGATATCGAAACCCTAAGAATGCCAAGCACAGCCCTAAACTATAGGTTAGTGGATTTCTCTTTGCCAGATTCCAAGCAGAATATTACAGAACGAGTGATGGTAAGAAAGCAAAACAAAGAGTAGAACCCTATGTATACACACTAAGACATTGAATGCTGCATTTTTCAAAGGGTTAAAGGCACTTTTACACTGGGCAATTTTTCTTGAAACTTGTCTCACAATTTTGTTATGATACAAGTTGCATAAATTCCTGCCTAGTGTTACATACCCTGGAATTATTCTGAAATGAACATGTCTAGCAATTTTTGTTTTTGTTCTTTTTTTTTGTTGTTGTTGTCGCCGAAATCATTGTGAGAAGTAGAAATCAGTTCTAAGTCTCACAATGGTAACTGCAACCAAACTGTTGCCAGATACGTTTATTTGAGCACATGTTACACTTGGCAATGACTCTGCCAACTTATGTTGGAACAGCACATTGAAATAAGTGACAAGAAAAATTGCCTAATGTTACAATGCCTTAAGGCAGCAAAGAGAAACACATGGCAACCTTTAAGCTCAGTCATTACATGAGAAAGATGTAATGTTTGGACTTAAACACTATGCAAGACACATGCTGCAAGCCAGTTAAATGACAAAACTTTCCAAGAGTCATGGGTTTCATTCCTGTCTACACTTCAGATCTGTTTTTACTTGTGACTTGCTGAATATTACATCTTTCTTATTTCACCAGATTTCTACATAGAATGTTATGCCAGTAGTATAGTATGGTAACAGTTGTACTTACACGACGTGCCAGCAGGAGGCCAGTGCAGTAAGCTGCAGCATAATTGGTCAACCCGACCTTGACGCCATAACGGGGAAGTTCATGTGAATAAGCTGCACAAATTATAACATCCCCTTCAAGTTTGGCATACGCTACCTAAAGAATAACCAGTGACATTCATTGTAAGCTTATGTCACACAATTTACCCTTTTTTGTTATCCTAAAAAAAAAAAGATTACTGAGATAATTAACCAACAATAATTCTAAAAAGTACAAAACAATGCATGGAATTTTTTCCCCCCAAATTGAAGCTTCATTACCTCTAAAAAATGCATGGTTAGCCCCAATTTTCTTTTTGGATTCCAATAACCTCTACTAAGATCTTCTTCTCCCACAATACAGTCGAACCTGTATATAACGGCCCTATATTAAGCGGCCACCCTCTATTAAGCGGCCAGTTTTCAAAGTCCCGATTTTTTGCTCATACAAACGCTGTATTTGTTACCTGTATTAGGCGGCCACCTCTATTAAGCGGCCGCGGCCACCCTGTAGCAGTCGTATGTTTGTCTTTCTTTGTTATTTTAACCTGTATTAAGCGGCCACCCTTAAATGGAAACTAAGCTATATGTTATTTTATGCGGTATTTTATTGTGTTTAAAATGCGATCCAGCATCACTACAAAGAAATAACATGCACAAA
Source organism: Pavona decussata (assembly GCF_977016875.1). Taxonomy (NCBI): domain Eukaryota; kingdom Metazoa; phylum Cnidaria; class Anthozoa; order Scleractinia; family Agariciidae; genus Pavona; species Pavona decussata. The sequence goes on from NW_028145585.1 coordinate 650,858, forward strand.
GCTACTGTAAGCTGATCAGATATTCGGCTGTCAGATGTCGGCATGGTGCTGAAGTACAGTACCATATCCCGAACGTTAACAAAAAGTTTGTTTTGAATATGCTTTACTCTTTAGCAAGAAATTCCTCTTTAATTGGCTTGTTCTTCAGCCATGTGGCACTGAACATTGAGCATAACAACTATGAAATGACGGAATGAGATATTTTGTTGTGAACTGTAAGTCATAGAAATAGAGCACTGTATACCGTAGAAGGGTAGAGGACAATTTATTGCATAGTACTTTTACACAATGTTACGTATATTATACCGTTAAGTTACAAGTTGGCACTGAACTTTGTTTAAAGTATTGATCGCTTGAAAGACTAGAGTGTTAATTGTCCTATTGTTTCCTTGCATGAAGTGTTTTTGTATGATACGCCATTAAAATTGACATTAGACAACGCCCAGTGAGTATTTTTAGTGATCCTGTATTAAGCGGCCACCTGTATTAAGCGGCCAGTTATTCAAGTCCCGAGGGTGGCCGTTATATACAGGTTCGACTGTAGTCATAAACTGTGCAAAAGAGGCACCATCCCAAAGCAATCAGCATTTCTCAAACCATCCTAATTAGCACCCTCCTTACACTTCTAAAAGCTCCCATGTGGTGTATGTGAGCTTTACCAACCTGACAAATGATGTCCTTGTTTGTAAAACGAACAACAAAGCGGTACTTTGGAGTGTTGTATTTGTTTTTATCCTGGGTCACCAGACGTTTTCGGGCAAAATAGTCAGTTTTACCCTCTGAAATAAAATAAGGGAAGCAACCACGTGACAAAATTAATCTTAAACTCTGTTTTGCTTCTAACAAATGGTTGCAAAAAACTTATACACGATTGAAAACAGACAAATTTTTCAAATAGATGTAACTAACCTCGTCGTCTCTTGTATTTGACCTGGAAACGCTTAAAGTACGCTTTGTTCTTGATTACTTTGACGAATCCCTGTTTGAACAAATCGAAAAATCATAAGAACACAGATCTCAGACTAGCGATCTTCATCTCAAAATATCTAAGCCATCTCGACATCTTGTTACAAAACATCACCACCAAAATAAATAGAATTCATTATATAAGTAAGGTAACCCGTTCTTTTTATTCAAATCTTACCATTTCTAGGCTTAAAGATGGGAATTTATAAGACACTCCAGGTAGCTTCGGCTGGAGGCTGACAAAAATTAAGAGAGGAAGAAGGGAAGCGGCGCGCGGGGTTTAATGGGAATGTAACTACGTAATCGGTGTACCGGAAGTTATTGGGCAAGAGAGAAAGGACCCTGGGACGAGTTTGGTTATTGGGAGGCAAAAACTACAAATTCATTTCTTTGTAAAACAAACGCAGCAATATTATGTCCGCCAATTTCAGCTCGCCCAATTTATTAAGTAGTCAGCATTTATAGAACTAATGTCGAAGCTCTCGTAAGCGACCACCTCGGGAATAAGGGAAAAAGTGGTCGTAACTCAGGAGCTGGTCGCTTACCAGAATGCAAACTCGTAAGCGACCAAAAGCTGAAACAATAGAAGCTGGTCACTTACCAGAGCTTTTAGCATAAAGCTTTCTACCTTTGTCTCAGGGTAACACTCTTGATCCAGCCGTAAATCATCTTGAATTTTAAATTCGAGATCAGTAATCTACGAACATTATCAAGCAGTGCTACTTTACTTGTAATACTGTAACACTAAACAGTAAATGTGATTTACTTTTAAAGTGTTGACGTAATACGTATCAGAATCTTTGAGTGGTCGCTTACGAGAGCTTAAAAACAAAGGAAAAGACTAGTTGGTAATTCCCAAAAGTGGTCGCGGTGGTATTTCACAACAGTGGTCGTAACTAAAGCTGCTCGCTTACGAGAGTGGTCGCAAGGAGAGCTTCGACTGTATTAATCAAGAATATCAATGTTAAGGGGTTCGAGGTTGGAACGCGCCGCCACAGAACGCGTATCATATCTAGAACCAGCTGAAAACAGGAAGCCCGACGTTAAACTTGGGCGGTGTCACTCACTTCCGTTTCATCAGGAAGTGGGGAAATCATCAGGTGGTTATAGCTTTCAGGGAAAATGAAAATTTCAGGATCACGTGGACATCATAACCCTTACTAGACTTTTCAACTTCAAGAGCAACGAAAAACGACTTAACAAGGTTTTTTTTGTTATTGCTGTTGTGAAAAAGACATGCGCCTTTTTTTTGCCCATGACATCATCGTGTCGTCACCATTTGGGAAAGTCCCCGGAGCCCAGTCCCTACTCTTACTTCCGCGAAGTAAATATGGCGCCGACGTGTGAGAGGTTCTAGTGAAAAGTAGAAAGGTTTCGCTCCTGCGACACTTTGTCGGCAAGAATGGCAGATGAAAGGGATACAAATCTTGTCCTTTATAGGATCTCTAATGAAATGAGGCTCCACGACCTTCAGAATTTGAAGCATATGTGCCATGGACGTATTCCGCTCGGAGAACTCGAAAAGGCACAGAGTTCAAACGATCTGTTCCGAATTATGTTGCAGAAAAGGTTGATACGACCAGGGAATTTGACCTTTTTGGAAGACTTGTTGAATCAGATAGGAAGAGCCGATTTAGGTGGCAAGATTCAGACGAGTGGAGGAGATGCTACCATGCAAACTGAGAGTGCATTGCCAAGGAATCCTTTGGAGGGAAGTTACAGAACCTTCCTGATGAAACTTTCTGATGAATTAACCAAGGACAACGTCGAGTCGTTGAAATTTGTTGCAGATCTACCAGGTATGCATCATTCATTGTTGCTTTGACAGCGTTTTGGTAGGTTGAAAAGGTCTGTGGCCAAAACTGAAGAGATCAGACCAAAGTACAGTATGGTAACACTTGAATTTACATGTCCATAGTTCTGACAGTGTTGCAATAAGTTTAATTATTGTAATGATAATTTAAAACAGAAAATTTATTTCATTGTCCAGTGTACTATTCAAATGCAAGTATACATGTACTTTATCAGATATTTTTTGTTAAGGATTTGTGTTGTTGTTTTGTAATGATAATTTAAAACAGAAAATTTCATTGTCCAGGTTGTGAACTAGTGTACTATTAAACTATATCTACATGTACATGTACATACATTTACTTTATCAGATATAGTTTATCAGAGCTGGGCATCTTTCTGTGTCACTAGATATCCCATTATTCACTTAGGCCATTACCATACAATGAGCGACACAATTTTTCAAAAGAGTAAAAAAAAAATGATTGCCACTCTACTCCCCTTTCTCAGGTTTTTCTAAGTTTTAGTATGCTTTGCAGACATTTTTAAGTGACTTATATCTATCTCAGTCTTGTAATGATGCCTTCAGTGATGTCACACAAAGAGCACAATAATGTTTCCCTTGTAATTATTGATTTGTCAATTTGTCTTCTACCAACTCAATGACTGACTTTCACAGGAAAAGGAAATCAAACATTTCTTGGGTGTGGCCGCAAAGGTCACACTCCCTGATCCTAGCAGTGAGTCAGCTTCTTTATCTCTGATCTCACAAATTGAAAATTGTTCAGCCCAATCCATAATGTCCTTATATTCCTATGAGTAATTATTAATTTGTTAATTTGTCTTCTACCAACTGAATGACTGACTTTCACAGGAACAGGAAATCAAACATTTCTTGGGTGTGGCCGCAAAGGTCACACTCCCTGATCCCAGCAGTGAGTCAGCTTCTTTATCTCTGATCTCACAAATTGAAAATTGTTCAGCCCAATCCATAATGTCCTTATATTCAAGCTATAATCCCTAAACTCACCCAAAGATTGTGTTAGACTCCTTGTTAGACCCCTTATTTGTACTTGACAAGACTGACAAAACTGTGTACTAAGTGGGCACATCCATAAACCAGAATTCAACTGTACAATATCCATACATGTACCTCCCCTATGGATGGGATTTTCTCTAAGACCCCCTCCCCTCTGAAAAATTTCAATTTATCTTCATACCTTTGTTTAAAGTTTTTGAGGGTAGCCCCTCTTGGGGGAAGTGGATATTTTCTGGAACTACATAATCCAGAATTTTAATGCAGGTTGTATGTTTGAGGAAGAATAGCAGTTGCCTTCAGGAACACAAAAAGAAGGGAGCTTTCCAAATGAACAAACCTAAAAGGGGGAGGGGGGGGGGTCCAACTTGAAGCAAAGTAAAGTATATTATATTGTTACATGTACATCATAGAACTACATTTTCATATAAAGTGCAAAATCTGACATTTTTTTGGCCCCTTTTTTGGGGAATTGGACTTTCTGGTAACACTACTGTTAAAATGCAATAAATAATCCAGTCGCCAACGTAGGTATCATGTGAAATAAACACAGGTCATTTCTGACAAGAGATGTCCAGTTTTAATCTTGTTCAATGATAGAATTAAATTACATGTATTGTTGTAGATGGGATTGATGAGAAAGTCCAAACTGGAAAAGACTTGTTCAAGCACCTAATTCAGAGTGGGAGCATGGGTCCAAACAATTTAAACCATCTGGTTCAAATGCTTCACGAAATTCACCGCAGGGATTTAGCAGAGAAAGTCAGGAAATTCCAAGCAGATGGTAGGTGACTTTGATGAACATTATTAATTTTTGCAACTGTGTGATGCTTAGGGTGCGTTCAATTGACCGAATACAATGTTGACAACGGGTCCCTCATAAGAGGTTGTTGGAGTTAATGGAGTATATTAAAAATCACTCTTTTAATTATTGGATGTCAGTGATAGTTTGCAGATATGTCTTCTAAATTTACTTTAAAAGAGAAATCTAACTGCTGTTCTAATTGTTATTCTGTAATATGATCAATCGAATGCAACCCTAGATACTTAGATTAATAATACTTGTCTAGTCCTCCTTTGTAGCTTGCACTAGTGATGGGAGAAGTAGTGGTCAGTTTTCAGTCTATGAAGATGAGCTGGGGCTACCAGCTGTTTGACTGTAAGCAAAGCAGCCTCTTTAAAGCTAGTGAGTAATTATGTAGAGCTACATGTAAGTACATGATTAGGAAGAAGGTTCCAGATTCTCATACATCTGGTGTCTCAAGCTTGTGTGATCATCCATGTGGTTAAGTCTTAAAAAAAGTCTGTTATTGTTGATTGGTTTTGATCAGTTGATACTGTAAAATTCAAAATATGTGAAGGTGCACAGGAAAACGTACCTTAACGCTTATCCGCTAAACGGGCAAAAACATTAAGCATCCATTAGTCATTCATTAGAAAGTTTCCTTAAACACGTTAGAGGCGTTACCCCAACGGTTAGATGTTAGCATCAGGCCTAGGGTCCAACAAATATTTTTGACAAAACTTGGCCGTGGGCAAGTGGGATGACCTGGTTGTCCAATATATAGTACAATGGAAGAAAGTCTAGCAAAATCAATTCCTGTAATTTGCAAAGTAAAAGAGTCACTGAAGAAAGAACAATATTCTAATGCATTTGTACCAAAAGCAAAATTGCAGGTGACCGCAACATATTTCTTTATTTGCAACAACATGTTGACTTTATGGTTTAGATAAAACATTTTTCTTTACGATGAAGGTCGCTATCTGTCTCATTCGTAGAATATACAGACAATAAATTCCGCCGCGTTCGGCATCCACCATTAGCCAAGGAAATTCCTGAAGCCACCTCATTTGGAATACATGTACCCTTTTGCATCTTTTGGAATCATACTCCTTGTCGTCATATTTTGTCTTCCGTTTTGCATTTTTTTTGGCACTCGTGTTACTGGTAACGGGCTTTGGCCATTTTGTGACAAACTTATCCATAATCGCACGATAATAGTAGAAGACCGCAGGGCTGCAAATAACGGCCGGTCAACGGACAATGTCCGGTCAAAATTAGGTATTGACCGGACAAATCCTTGGATTGCCGGACATCTTGTCCGGTCCTTTACCGACTCGTTCAGAGAAATTTTAATTTTCAACGATTTGATAATCACGAGGGACAACATTCATGTTTCCGAAAGAAAACAAAACGAATTAACTATGATAAAACTATAGACAAATTAGTGGTCGAGAAATTCCCGGTAGTCGCAAATTTCCACGATGTCATCAAGTCCTGTCGCGACCGCAACGCGACCGTTATTTTATTTACTTTAAGTGTTCCCAATTAGTAGAGGGTTTTGCCTTTGGCTAGATAGCATGATTGACTCTTAAATAAAGTGATTGATTGTTTGATTGATTGAATGATCGGAAAGCACCCTCACGAAGAATAGTCTCGCTGCACCGAGAATACTCCACGTAGCATTTGTTGCAAAGTGCGAAAAGAAAACAAACTATACGTTACTTCCGGCACACCCTGCAAAACATGCTTGGTTACTAAGCTTTCTGGTGATTTCATCACTCGATGCAACTCAAAAATGGAGCGTATAACACAAAAAGTGGAAGAATAAAGTTGTCTTAAAGGGATTCTAAATGGCAGAAAGTCAGCGAGCGCAACAGTTGTACTTGGAATAAGACACCATGCATTTAATACAATTACATACAGTGCTGCCGAATTTCGAAACCCTTAGACGATATGAATTAAAGTTGTGTTTCTTGTTTAAGTTTACATTTCAGTTAACTTCTTTTTTCAAATTAATTAAGAGATCGATTGAACCCTTCAGCTTTAATATGTTCTGCACATTTTACTTAAAGTTCAGTTGTAGAAATGATGTGTCGATTGCCAAAGTGTTATTTTTAATTGTAAGTGATTTTGCCAGATGCAAAGCAAAACGGACAATTGCGGTTGTACATGTATCTTGCGTAACCGTTCCACGTACTGAATGCGAGGCTGCTTGTGCAGTTAAGAGTAGTAAAACTATCAACTTGTAATTTTTATTGCCAAACCGACTTGGATTCAGTTGTTTTTTAGTTATAAAAGGATTACTGTGCAATTTGGTTTCACTATCGCAAGAGTTGCGACTGTTAAAATTTGACCGGCCAAAAACGGGTAGTGTCCGAGCAAAAACATGTTTGACCGGACAACGTGACCGGCGCCTGCCCGTTAGTTATTTGCAGCCCTGGACCGCATTGTTAGGGGAATAGTGGTCCGGCCTTTTGGCCTCTACCGGGAAAAACCGGGTCTGAAAGTTACAAAGCACGTAAAAATGGGGATCAAAACTGATAAAAACACAGAACGAAACTTGATGACATGTTGACAAAAAGGTCAAGAGTGCAGCCATTAGCAAAAGACATGTATCCGTTAGCTGTTAGCATCAGACGGTTAGAAGGGACAGCATAACCGTTAGCAAAAACTCTGTATCGGTTGGCATGGCTAGAGAAGCTGTTAGGATCCGTTACAATAAACCAGCATCCGTTAACGGGTAAGGATTCCGTTAGAATAGCATGACATCCGTTGAAGTAGAATGTGGTGGTCTAAACACAGTGTGAAACGAGAGCCTCACGGAGGGCAGTTCTTCCAGTTGGCTTCCATTTAGTTCAAAACAATCATGAGAGATAGCTATCTTTTGACAAGAAGTTTGGTAATTATTATTTTGATGCCCTAATGATTGATAAATATAACTTGAATGAAACTCAATAACGCGTTCATACTTTATTATTATTGTACATGATTTAAAACGAAAGACGTCTGCCGCTTTCAAAAACAGAACAACATATAAAATCATAACAACGATCGTCATTATATGAACTGTTTTTTTTATTTATTCGGCCAAGTCCAGTTGTTACGAGGGCTTGTAATTTGTTACTGTAATTCATGAACAAATGCCATAAATTGACGAAACAAACACGGTGAAAACTTGACCAAAATGGCCATGTGATGTATATTTAAAAATATGTTCTGCGAAGTAACTGAAAACAAGGTCCCCTAAAATCTCAGATGTACATTTATTTATTCTTAAACATCCCTATGAAAAAATAAGCACTCCCAAACTTAAGGGCTGTTATGGCCAGCTGTTTTAAGATGTCAAGTCATTACTTCACTAAGCTGTTTTCAACTGCCATAAAATCCCAGCTTATATCCGGGGAACTTGTAAGTGGAATAAAAAAATGCTTTGAAACAAGCTGATGACAAAACATGCTTTATTTCACTACAAGACCAAATTCAATACTCTAACTTTAACTGTAACTGTCCGGAATATAACAAGACAAGATCAGACTTTGATCTCAGTTCTACTCCACAAGGTTTTCCACTTCAAATTTGTCTTGTTCATCATCACCAATGTTATTGTCTTAGTTATCTGTCTCAAGATGAAACTCCACCTCTTCTTCAAGGGCTTGATCAGCTGATGGCATCTTATAATAATAATTATTTATTGGGAATAGATGAGCCTAGAGGCAGAATGGGGGGGGGGGGGGGGGAGGGGGGGTTATAACCAGAATGAAAATTTTGTTTATAAATAGAAAAGCCTATAGCCAAGAGGGCTTGTGACAGGGGTTTTACAGTATTTCTACACTTAAGCCCAACCAATTTTTGCAATGTAAAATTCCCTTCAAAATTAAAACTTCCCAAGGTCCTACTTCCACAGACAACCTTCCCCAAAAAGAAGCTGTTTAAGAAAGTCCCTTGAATCCTCTGGATGCCATCTGTGACACATATACAAATAAAGTTTTTGTTACTACATGTATTATCATTGTAGTTATTTTGAAATGGAGTACAAAAAGACATGGTGTTGATTTGATCCTTTCCAAGTACCATACTTTTGCCTGTTTCCCTAAGTTCTTCTTATTTGTAGACCCCTTTTAATTTTCTCAGGCAACAGGTTCAAATTTAACGGTCAGTGCACATGTCTGAGTACTGAATTCCATTGTACTACACATGTGAGACTAAACAGAGTCTGTTAGCAGCACTTCAAGTTTTTGATGCTAACATGTGTAATGTGCAAGAAGATTGATCGCTGAGAAGTGAAAATGTTGCTTTATAATTTATTTTAGGAGGTTTAACTCCAGCTCCAGCTATCATCAATCAACCTCCAGCTCCACAACTTAACATACCAGCTGCGAGAGAGACACAACTGCCAAGACCAGCGACAACTGCAAAGGAACCAACAATGCATCAAATGGGCAAGTCAAGATCACCAACTGTTCCTTTATTGTCTCCTGCTGACTTCATGAGACCTCGAGCTCCACCTAACGAGAACACCGAGCCAAGGTTCCCCGTTCAGGTAATGGCAAATCCAGCAGAATTAGTGGAACCCCTGCAAGGCCTAGGAGTCGACCAGGAAGAAGCAATGCCCTCATATCCCATGATGCAACGTCCCCGTGGAATCGCTTTGATCATCAGTAACGAGCACTTTGAAGAGAATCCCTCCCTGAGGGACAGGCAGGGCAATCAAAAAGACGTCGACCATCTTCAAGAGCTGTGGCAGTTTCTAAATTTTGAAGTGATTTTAAGGCAGGATCTTGTTTCACAAGAGATCTACAATGCCATAAGGGAGGTTTCAACCATGGATCACAGTCAGTATGACTGTTTTGTTTGTTGCTTGCTGAGTCATGGGGCTGATGGAGGGATCTTTGGTACCGACTGTGAGCTGGTGGAGATTAAAGATATAACCGCCTTGTTCAAGGGTGTGGCCTGCCCTACTCTTGCCAATAAACCCAAACTGTTTTTTGTCCAGGCTTGCCGAGGTCAGAATTTTGACAGGGGAGCTCGGTATGAGGCCGATGCAGCAGAAGTTAGTCCAGAGGACGCCATGCGACACAATGCTGAGCCCAATGAAAGCCACTTCCTCCTGGGCTATGCCACCCCTCCAGGTAATTTGGTTAGCTTTGCATTTTGATGTTTGTATAATTTTTAAACATGTTTAGATAATGTTTGAAGTAAGTAAAACATATCAAACACGAGGAAGAGTATTTCATCCGACTTCCAAACACGAAGACATGGGTTGATAGAATGAGAGGCAGCAAAGTTTTTTTAACAACTGCAGTGTGTTAGGAAATTTAATGAAACCCTCCTTTGAGTGTTTGATATAACTTCTCAAATCATTAATAATTCTTGGAGAAATAACAACAACAACAATTTATGTACACAAATTCAGATGATATAAGGGGCTTGTCCCGCAAACAGCCACAAAGTTAGTCGAGGCAGGAAACATGCTGGAAAACGGAGAAACTTAACTTTACAGAAATTCAAAGGAAAAGTTTGCCAAATTTAATGATAACTATTGTAGTTATCTGCAGTGATTTCCTTTGTTTTCTCCTCATGGATTATTAATGATTTGAGAACTATACATTTTTTTTATTTTATTAACAAAATGATATTTTCAAACTGCAATTTTGTTAATGAGCAATAATTGTAAACATCACCCCACCAGTTCAATTATCATAATTATATACACTGTACCGGTAACTATAGTTTTACAGTGTAGTTGTTTTAATTTAATTTCTAATCAAAGAGGAAAGTTTAGAAGCCATGCATCTGATTGGAAAGATAGGAACTGGACGGGATTCTTTCACATGAGAATTTTGCAAACTTTTTCAGTTGTTTTAATATTATTAAATTAATCTGCATGCCTCATTTGGTATTAAAATTTGAGTACAGCAGCAAATTGATGGTAGTTTGCGATGGTCTATACTCTTCTTATACACCATAAAATGACGCCATTAGATCTTCAAAACTCAAGTGAAACACTGCCAAGTTTTGAACATTTTATGGTGTCATTTTATGGTCTATAAGAGCATAGACCACAGAAAACAGCCATTGATTATTTTTTTTTACAATGATGTGGAAAAAGTACGAGCGGAATTGGCTTTATTTTCCATTGAGAAAGTGCGCACATTACATCTGACATCATTTTTATTGTCTGTACTCTTAATTATAGACAATAGTTACAAGCCAATCAGCACACAGGAATTTTGACAGTTTTTGTAAAAAGGTTCTTATATTTGATCATCTCCAGGTTATGTAAGCTGGAGAAGCCAAGTTCATGGCTCCTGGTACGTGTCTAAGCTGTGTGAAGTTTTCAGAAAGTTCTGCGAAAGGTTTGATGTGATGACCATGATGGTGAAAGTTAATGACGAAGTATCAGAGGCATTTACAAGGCAGGGCTACAAACAGTGTCCTGCACCGGTCGTCACCCTCAGACGGCGGATCTATTTCAATAACAACTAAATAGCCAATGCAGTTAAAATAGCTGTTGTTTAAAAAGCTAACTAATGTAGGCTCAAAAAAGACCGTAAATGCCTTAAGATAAGTATGAACCAACATTTGCCAACACTGTGAAGTAACCATATGTAGAGATAGAAAATGAATCATTTTGATTGTGAATGTAATTCTGATTAAGCTGCTCTGAAATAGGCTAAGTGCAGTGTTGAGTGTGTCAGAGAACTGGTCATGTAGTGGTTAGTACATGGAGTAGATGGTCGAATCACAGGTCTCCAACCTCATAATGTGGTGTTTTTAAATGGCAGTAACTCTCTCGCTACCCATGTGTTCAAATGGATGTGAAGGCAGGCCACTTGTGCCACAGGAAACACACACAACCACAGCATAACTCAGTTTCTGTAGCATATTAAGCAACAAGGAGTATTACTACGCCTTATTACAGAATTATTCTGAGCATTCTGTTAGGTTTGCTCGCTGTCTAAGAGAGAGCAAAGTTTCTTGTCAAAGAAAATAACACAATGCCAGGAGCCCATTAATGGGCTGCTGACAGTGCAATTTTTTTTTGCGTTCGTCTGAAAGAACTTGTGCGTTTTTCAATGGAAAGTCTGGAACGAACAAATAACTGAAAAGTGAGACTGCAGAGAGACACCTGTGGGTGTGTGAGGCTCGCGCGCGAGAATCCACGCGCGAGTATGCGCATTTGGAGATTCCCATATCCCCCTGTCAATTTCTGGGTGTGACTATTTTGCAGTCTTCAGTTAGTGTTTGGTTAGGAACTGAGAAACAGTGAGGTTTGTAGTGACTTGCAAAGTTGGAAAGTACATGCCTCCCCAAGGGGGGTGGGGTGGGGGGTGGGAGGAGTACTCCTCGAAACTTTTAGAAGGGGTGAGCCGTGCGGTCCTCCAAACCCTGATCCTATTTTAGATCAAAATAAGTACCTTTTCAATATCCTTTAGTGACTGGCCTCTAAAATCCATTCAGTAAAAACCAGTAATTAACTGTGTTTGCAAGGACCACCGTGACAAAATAAAAGAACCGGATCCTGTAGTGAAGGATCTAATCAGCAAACAATTGTAGAACAAATAATCTAAAAAAGAGCAAGGCTGATTTCACGGTCAGGGAAGTATATTTTTCCAATATTTCGAAAGGCACGGCATTTCTTCTTCAGGCAAACATACCCTTTTTTAGATTATTTGTTCTAAAATCCATACCCGTTTTTCAGACCTGACCTCTAAAGTTCATAGCCTTGTCAGAGTTTTTAGACGAAAATGTTTAAAATCTATACCCATTTTCAGACTAAAACGGCCCAACCCGGGAACAACAAAGAAAACCTCTGACTGCCACCGTAAGTGACGTAAATCCCAAAGGTACAATTCAAAACAGACAGTTAACAACAGGTTAGCAACGGGTAAACTTTTGTATCTTTTTACAATGACCATTTTACCTTATCAACTCTGTTGATAAAACCAAACGTTCGTTTCCACTCCCCCACCGACCCAGCACCACAGTATCTTAAGAACTGTGTCCCTTTAGCAGTGGGTTAGCTTGACAAGTGAGCTGAGTTCTGTTCACAACTGAAAAGAGCGCACCCAACGGCATACAGAACTAATAGGACATCTTCATCTTCATTTAAACTTTAAAGAGCCGTTAGTTTTTCTCGTTGTAACTCTAGCCCTGCAGAAGACTAGTTGTAGTAGTTGAAATATTGGCCCAAATAAATAAGCCCTTTGCCGTAGTATCAGCCCTGCAATCAGTTTAGTTTGTTTACACGTAAAGTGACGTCTGGCACTTGCGTTCCTACTACCTGAGATCCGGCAGCAGAACGTATTGAGAACAGTTTATTTTGCGTCGTGTGGCCCCCTGCATCCAAAAGTTTTGTAACGTCTTTACCACAGCTACCATAACCCTTCAGTTTTTTGTTTTCTCATGCTAATTAGTGCTATTGTTATTTGTTCTCCACTGGGATTACAAAATTTGAATTTGAAAAACGAAATGAATGTCAAATAACGCCTCATGAAAATGGAATGTTGAAACAACTGAGGTGTGAATGTTAGAGGAACAATACCTTGAGTATATTTTTCTGTCTTACCTAGTAATTAATGAGAACTGAACTCTTAAAATTTATGAAAACACTCCATTCACATAACAAGGGCAGCCAACGATTCATTTCGGTGAATGTCTGTTTCGAAGGCTTTAATCGTCTCATCGACTCGGTTTTAATTAGGGTGAAATGATTTCATTGGTGAAATTTTACTTTAAACCTTCCTAACATGGGAAACATTTATTTTCGGAGGGACAAAAAGTGGCGTTTAGAGTGCACAATAAGGCCGACTGGGATTCTCGGAAAGTCACCAGCAGCTCGGAAAGTCAGGGGGTATTAACACCTCAAGCCCTAACACTTATCAGCATCAAATTTCTCCGAGTAATATCAATGCTTAATCAACCCATGAGGTCATGAGAATTAAGGATATGATCACCCAAGGTGAATTTTCTTGATTGTTTAATAACTTCTCCCCAGAACTTTTATAAGAAGAGGACGACGACAAGATAGGAGAATTTGTTCTTTGATGTTAGGGGCTTAGGTGCTGAGCTTCATTTCGCTAAAATTTCTGCGACTTAAACAATCAGCTAAAGAATCCGGGCATATCAAACAGTGTTAGCGTTCACATATCACTTTCCCGCGAGAAAACAGAAAACTGCGTTTCGAATGTCTTGCTTCAATTTCTCGTTGGCTGCACCTGGTAGAAGACGAGTTGTGGTGCTCAAAAGCAACTTCTTGCTACGACAAAAGTAGTTAGGAATACTAGACCGAAAAAAAGTCCTTTTTTTTATACTTTGACTCTTAAATTAAGATGCTGATTATCAAAAGTGCGAACTTGCGAGCGGTAAAGCACTGATAACACTGTTTAGATTACTGTTTGCTCTTTCAAGTAAGTAGCTGAGTTACAGTTCCTTTGAACACAATCAAAAGTTAACCTAGGTTTTTATCTCGCTCGCTAAAATGATTTTGAAAGCTTGGTAAAGAAACGTCGAAGTCAAAAAATAGGGACAAAAATGTTTCGGAAGAATGTTTATTGATTAGTAACTAAACTCCAGGATTAGTTTAATCGGGCTCTGGACAACTGGGCCCAGTATTCGAGTGTAGTAGTTATGTGTTCTATATAGGCTAAATTAATACTATAATTAGGTCTTATTTATTCTATAAAAGCTAACTAAGAGCGCATTTTATAGAATAGAAGTAAAGAAGATGTCAAAGCGATTCTGCTTCTTCCAAGTAAACTATACTGATTATTTTGTTTATCACCAAGTGAAAAAATGCAGTTCTAGTCATTATGAGAAGGGTATACTGTCTGAGTGTATTTAACAATTATTCCACGAGCCTGCGTTGGATAGGGGGATGATAGATAGCCAACGTGGCGAGTTCGCTATAATCCCATGTCGAACAAGCGCGAGTGAAATAATTGTTTTATTGAAAACAAACAAAAATGTTGCTAGATCTTGCGATTTCATTATGCACGAAAAAGACCAGGAGATGACTTAATGGCCGAAATCTCACAGCGGCTAAGGCAATCAAAACTCTGGAATTGCATTATCCGATGATGAGTTTTTAACAATAGCTTGGACTAGGACATGAGGGAACCGTTGTTTTGGTGTATTCAAAAACTCATTAATAATTCATAAACCCATTGACCTATCAAATGATCGATAAAACATCACATGCAGTGGTTTTAAAACCTGATAAAACCTCCTCCTTATTAGTATGCGGTGTTTAATGTTTTTCTCGTATGCTAATTTCCAACGCTCAGAAAAGCATCATTGTTATGAACTCTCTTGACACACGCTTTTCCAGGAATGTTTTTGAAGCCGTTCAAAAAACTCGCAGCACGTGTTTTATCGGGTCTAAAACCACTCGGCTGCGCCTCGTGGTCTTAAATCCCGATAAAACACTGCTGCTCGTGTTTTAAACATTACATAGCTGTTCGAAAGATCTTGTTCAAATGCCGCTTTAGACATTCTTAACTTGGGAGAATTTAAAAAGGAGAGTTCACAGCAGTTCGTAAATTTGCGAGATTGGACCTCCGTTTCCTTAAATATTGTGCGACTTCAAATCTCGATCGGCTGAAGTATTCTAGCTGTTGAAAATTCTCTCGGCATACACCACGAGCGTTGGGTGCGCCTGAAAATAGTTGTTTTTAGACTCGCTATTGATTCAGTGTAGATGTTTTAGTTCTCGATTTTTGCATCACGGAGTAAACTCATTCAATCGGTAAAGATCGTAGTTGTAGAAGACAAAGCAAATACACTCTGTTTTTTTATAAGAACGTATAATTTTGGAGCTGAGGCTGAACGTTCTTATATTTTTTTGCGATTTGAGGCTAAAAGCGTTCTTAAGATGTTCTTAAATTACATGGTATACACATCTTATCTTTATATCTTTATTTACCCTCGGAAGTTTTAGAGTAGCTTAGGCCCGGTTCATACGTCGAACTTTACATGAGCCGAACCTAATCATTTGGTTCGGCGCATGTAAAGATCGACGTATGAATCAGTTAGGATCGACAGATTTGTATTTGGGTCGACCCGCCGTTCTATTCGACTGCGCCAGTCGGATAGAACGGCAGAAGTTCGACTTCGATTCAGACGTCGAACTTTTCATGTGCCGAACCAAATGCATACGTTACGTATAAATTATATAAATTATATCTATCCCAAAAGTCTGTGCATTCCATCGACTCGGCATGTGCGCAAATGACTTCATTCTGAACAAGATGGCGGGAAAAGAGAAATGTGCGTGTTCTTCTTGTTTCGAAACAACTGAATATACTTGTCTGAGATGCGAAAGATTAAAAAAAAAAAAGAATCTATTCTTGATGTGCACACGCACTTCAAACGGACAGAAACTTTCCAATACAGGCTATATCAAAGGCGAAGCCTCAAGACTTCTCAGAACAAAATCTTCAAAAACAAAATTTGAAGAAAATATTACTCTATTCAAACAGAGATTACGCAACAGAGGTTACCTCGATAACCTTATAGATAAAACTCTTTCAGAAGTCAACCTCCGCGAAAGAATGTTGGCACTACAAAACAAACTAAAAACCCGCAAAAACATTTGAGGTTTGTTATGGAATATCGCCCTTCAATTCTGTGCCTAACCTAAAACAATTCAGATGAGTAAATACAGGAGCCATAATCAGGGATGGAGACCGTAAGCGTGGGGTCCACGCGTCCTCGTGTGTTGTACCAAAAAAAAAAATCTATTTTTAGAAAACATTGCCCCCCCCCCTCCCCTTCACGTCATAAACCCGCGTGAATACACGCAAATATGCGTGGGGCTACTACCTTATATGTGACACGGAAAGCAGCTGAGAAAAAATTCACTGAAGATAAAAAAGTCCTTACGTGTCTGAGTACATGTCCGTAGAGTGTAAGCTTTTTTCGTTCATTCAACAGTAGCAACGCACGCAGCGCCACCGTTTTCGCGCCTTTTTGACTTTGCTGTGAGAGTCATGTGATCAATAGGCCGCTTATTACAACCTTTCCCGTCTTCTTTCAATTGCTTCCTTTTCTTTGTGAGAGTCTAATTCCTCAAATGTGGGCACTGAGGAGATGCCTGGCAGAATTTTAAAATTTGGACGCCATTTTGAACGGGTAGAAAAAAATTTCAATTTCTCCGCGCGCGATCCTGGCCGTTTACACGCGTGCGTGCACGCGCGTATGGCGCAATTTTTTTCTAAAAATAGATTTTTTGATACAACACATGGGGACAAGCCCACAAGTCAAAATGGCATCTCGTTACGGTCTCCATCCCTGATTATGGCTCCTGGTAAAAGACACTTGATAGAAAATCAGCCTCTGCTAGGGGAGATCTACAAAGACCCTTCCTTACTTTCGTACAGAAAAGGGAGATCTTTGAAAGACGTACTCGTAAGAGCAAATTAGCTTTGAAGAAAAAATTTTGAATGAAGAGGTCCACACAACGCAGGAATTAAACTTGCTGGTAATTTTGCCGGATCTCTCTTGTGAAAGACCTCGTGTCAGGCGTCACTTGAACGTGAAAATACAAAACTGACTGCAAGGCTGGCACTACGGCAAAGGGCAGATTTATTGGTGGCCAATATTTCGACTAATAGAATTAGTCTTCCTCAGGGCCAGAGCTATACTTTGAAGGTCATATTCTTCCTATCTCGACCAGTAGGAGCCGTGTTTGGCCTGTCTTTATTATTTTACCAAGCAAGCTCTTCCATGTAAGAATTCATCTTTCCCGCCATTTTAAATCTTGTCAAGTAAAAACAACAGCCGCTGACCACGAAAATCTACTTGCTCACTTTAGCTTTTAAAATTAAGTTCGACTTCAGTTAGGTTCGACGTCTGAATCAACTGCCGAACTTAATTATTTGGGTCGACCTTAATAGGTATTAGGTTCGGCTCATGTAAAGTTCGACGTATGAACCGGGCCTTATGCAGCTAATATCTCCGAGCATTTACCCACCCAACCATGAAAATATATACACACAAAGACCAAACCACAACACCAGGAACTACGTCCCCTACTAGTATACTCGATCTTTACGAACAGTGAGTGGGTTCTTTAACGTCCCACAAAGTTATTTACGAACAAGGGTTGTGAGACGGGGCCTATGGTTGATCGTCCTTATCCGAGAAGACTAGAAAGTCTAACCATTTTCAGATGTCATTACAAAGGCACTTTTCAACCGATAGAAAGTCTCCCTTTTTTCCATTAACCAATAAGAGATCGAGACAAGTATTTTTTACTTTGGTCGCGTCAGATTTAATAAAATTTAAGTTTCGCATTTTATCCCGCCTTTTGACTTTATTTTGTCCCTTCTGGCTTTTTGTGAGTCAGTTTTTCGAGCGTATCGCGGTCCTTTTATTGAGTATGAATTTCGTCATAACATTGTCAAAGTGGCTAGGGATCCACTACTTCAACAATGTTATTACGAAATTCATGATCAATAACAGGACAGACGCATGAAAAAACTGACGTCAATTTGTTAATTTTTGCAATTGATTCCTAGGTAATAATTGTTTCAGTTTTAACCATCTTTAAATGCCTGTATCAAATAAACGCCTTCCTCGGAAAACCCTTTGCCTGGATCTTAGGCCTCTGACGTTCTCGGAGGTCAGTCCGTTTCCGGTTGTCGCAGCCCGATGATGCTATTGGGGACTTTACGCAACTACGACAGGACGGCAACGCCAACGAAAACGTCACTTGAAAATACAAGTTCGTGTTACTTGTACTACTTTTCGCTTTTTCCAATGCGTTCAACTTCTTCAATGTGGCCGAGCTATCCAGTAACAGAACTGGTGAGAACGGTCTTCAAGTTAGCACAGAGAATGAAAATTTACTGTCATGTGGTCGCGTTTTCAATAAAACCTTGAATTTGGGCATTTCACGCTGTTGTTTGGCCGAAGATGGCGAAGAAATGTATCAAAATTTGTAATGCACGTGTACAGCGTTGTTTAGCTCATTAAGCCTTTTCTTTATTGACGTTTTCGTTGCCGTCGGCGTTGTGTTTGCGTAAAGTTCCTACTGAAGTGAATGCGCCCGCAAGGCGTGTTAAGAAGCAATACAGGAATCCATAGTGTTTAGATGCAGGACATTGCAGATCGAGAACAATGGAATGAACGCAATAGATGACGATTTGGATAGTGATACTGATTGTCGAGAACTTCACTGTTATGGTTGTTTTGACATTGGCCTGCGAATACACCTGCTCGCTCACCGAACCCTGCCGCTAGAGTGTCTGCAATTTGCCCTGGGAAATACCATACTGATCACAACATCTCGGTCCAGAATCCGGGAATGCTGGTTGGTTGACTTTTTAAATAAATCGGTTCTATTCTCTAATCGCTGATGTCAAATGACAGACATGACAAAAGGGAAGAGCCACCTAGCGGCGCGCACGGAAAAGAGAAGGGCTTGTATTCGTGACAGTCATCATAAAGGTTTCATATTTCCGAGCTTGTTAACTGAATGAAGCTACATAGGTGCCCTTCACCCCAATTAAACGCCCATTTTCTACTATATAAACAAAAAGGCAAGAAAACTTATGAAGTTCTCAGGTTAGCACAAAATGTTTCAACAAAAGAAAAGCCTTTCAATGCTTGAGGAAGGCCTCCAAAGAATCATCCATAGCTTCCATGAATGGAGTGTGAATTATTGGGGACTGTGTTCCCGTGAACTTGCTTGAGTGGCTTTGGTTTCTGTACGTAAGGATGTCATCCGCCTTGAATTTCTCCCAAGCATGGAACATTTCTGCGGTATCTATGTCGTAGCCATACTTGGATTCCTTGACAATATCAGCAAGATAATCGGTTTGGAAATCGATTTCATCGTCAGCGTCTTTATTTTGGCCCATTCTAAAAAACGAAATGAAGAATAAATCGCATCAACCTGAAGATAATCCTCTCTTAAACTGAACGACTGGGATAACCTGCGACAAGAACTATGTGAATCACGCGAAAATGAATAAATTTCAACTAAACGGAGTTTTCCATTTCATTTTCGTTCTTAGAGTTCAGTTGTGAAGTAAGGTTATAGGTAAGAGATCGACCCTCCTCTTTATCTTTTCATTTCCTCGCATTACGTTCCGTTACTACCCTTAGCAATTGCCAAATATTGCTCTTTTACGTGAACCTTTATAGTATTTAGTGATTCGTGGTGGGGGCGATGTTCTTGTAGATGATGATTTCTTATCCTTAGTAATTCTTTCAACTATATTACACATAGCCGGATTCATAACACCCAGATGAAACATTACCTGGCAATCCATTTTTCGATGTCCCTTTCCATAGTTTCCTTATCTGGTAGAACAATATCTCCCATGATATAATTAGCCGCCCAATGGGCTTGTGCGTCAAACATGGTAAAGGTATAGTACTGATCCTCCATGCCAATGTACAGGAGTTTGTTATTTCCTTCACGGATCCACACGATAGACTTGTAGAGTCCCCCTGGATAAAGGACATTGCCACTTTTCATGCGCAAACGCTCTTCCAGAAAGGGGAAGGAGAAATGGTAACCGGTGCACAGAACGATGTCATCCACTTCTGCTTTGGTACCATCCTTGAAATGGATGGTGTTGTCGACGATGTTTGTCATCAGTGGCTTCTCTGTTATCTGACGGGGCCACTTGAAACCCATCGGTTTTGTTCGCCACGTGCAAATAATCCTAGCAGCACCGTACTTGAGACATTGAATGGCAATGTCTTCTGCAGAATAGCTAGAACCGACCATGAGAACTGTCTTTCCCTTGAACTGAGAGGCATTCCTGAAGTCGTGTGAGTGAAGAACTCGGCCGGGGAATTTCTCAATTCCAGTGAAATAAGGTACATTAGGAACAGAGAAATGGCCATTGGCCACTATGACGTAGTCAAACTTCTCGGGTGGAAGATCTTTGTCCCCTTCAAGATTTTTGACAACGACTGAAAAGTCATCGCTGGAGTCGTTGTAGGTCACGTGGCGAACGAGGTGGTTGAAACGAATCATAGGACGAAGGTTATTTTTGGTCCAGCGACCTAAGAAAGAAAGATTTCATAAGTTTTACTATAACGCGTGGGTGTGTATAAAACGTTTTATGACGAGGAAGCCGGATCTTGAGCAGCCATCACGGCGATGGCAAACTAAGGAAACGTAAAAAAAAAACCCAGCATATAATACGGTACTGGTGCATTTGTGTATGGTCTTTTGCAAAACAACTAATTGAAACGAGACAATTCAAAAGTTACGAGGCAACGAACAGCACATGATGTCTTAAAAAACTTGGCCTGCATAGGTAGCCGTCATTTTTTTTCCTAGACTCTAACATTCGGGAAGTTTCGCATTTCTGATGTTACCATGTAACATTAGTTGTTACCTTGAGATATATATCAGTCCAAAACTTGTGAGTGTTTTAGTTTCAGTTTCAGTTTCAGTTTATTGATTTGCCTCACACACAAATACGATATAAACAAAACATTAACGAGGGAAGGTAGCCCGATGAAGCCAATAAGGCTTATGTAACGGACTACCTTGGACTTTGGATGAGTGTGACATTGGTGTGAGAACAATGCGGGAGAAACACTACGGAAAACCAATTATAAAGCTGTAAAATTGGTGGTAAAGGGTCTCAGCAAATTTTGGGCTTAAAGTGAAGGACTCCAACATCACTATACATTACCTAATGTCCCATGGACCCAGTTTAATGGCCTAAGCTCCCACGACTCTCTGGTAACTTAGTCGTAGAGCATCTGGACTAGCAATCAGGAGGTCATAGGTTCGACCCCTGTTGGGAGAACTCGGATTTCTTTTTTTTCTTCTTTTTTTTTCTTTGTGCCTGTTTCACTGACTGACTTCGGTTTCAGGTAAATACTCACCGACCAAGTAATCGTAAAGAACCGCTCTGGGAGGGTACGACGGAATTGCTTTACCAAAATGCTCTTCAAAGGTGTAGTCAGGGAATTCCAAACATTCCTTGGGACCATTGGACCACAGTCCTCGGTACATGCTTCCATGAACTGGCT
Source organism: Pavona decussata (assembly GCF_977016875.1). Taxonomy (NCBI): domain Eukaryota; kingdom Metazoa; phylum Cnidaria; class Anthozoa; order Scleractinia; family Agariciidae; genus Pavona; species Pavona decussata. Next base: position 672,442 of record NW_028145585.1, read on the forward strand.
CTCCATATCTATCAATCCCTAAAAGAAGAAGAGATGGATTATCTGAGCCGTTGTTTCCATTCGTTTCACCAATTTAGTTCTATCACAAAGGAAAAGAAAAGACTTCTGGATACAGCTGCTGCTGTTCTTATCCATCTAAGGCTGCCTCAAGTGCAGTTCGTCACCTTGTAGAAGTGTGTAGCTTAACGATATAGTACTCCTGGTAGGATAACCATACTAGGCAGGTCTACGAGTGAAGGCCAGCCAAAGACCCCCTGATCCTCTAGGTTGAGGGTTGAGTGTGCTATTAAAAAATAGCTCGTGACGGAAAAATATATATGACGTCCGGTTTACGGTACCTTGGCATTTATGTCAGTGCAAAACGTAAAGGGCGTGAAACTCGTCTGAGAACAATGCAAGAAACACTACGGAGAACCAAATATAACACTGCAAAATTGGTGTTAAAGGGTTTCTTATTTCTGGGTCCGAAGGGAAGGACTCCAACATCACTCCGCACTTGTCTCATTCTCGTCCCAAGAGCCCATGCGGCGGTTTCAGCGGTTGCAGGAACTGAACCGCGCACGTCACACACGACGGTAACAGTGACAGCAGTAACAGGCACGAGATGCATTCGCATGACTACTTCATTGGCAGCTGATGATTGCATCCCTCGAAAACTTCTGCGGTGCAGTCGTCGTGTGTCCTGATAAAAATTTTCAGTGTGTGTTTAAATAGCAAGCATAAGACACAGTATTCCTTACCAGTTTCCCATGAGTATTTCCAGAGTCCGCCCCAATCAGACTGTTTATCGTAACACACAATCTCTGGAATCTCCTTTCCTTGTGCCTTCAGTTGATTAAACTGGTATAATACAGACATGCCACTGGGCCCTGCACCGATCACACAAACGCGTTTTGCTTGAGACATCTCGGATTCGTCAGATTTGATTACAGTCTCTTCGTCTGTTCCTGCCAAATACGAATGTTACATGTCATATATAATATATATCAATAACGAGTGCGAGTGTTTAATCAGCGGTTCCAAAAACCGAGAAGCTTATGGAAGCGTTTGATTACTTTTATTGATTACATGTATGTCGAGGTTTTTGGAACCGCTAATAAAACACAATGTACGTACAGGTTATGACTTCTCAAATGCGCAGTGAATGCGCATAAGAATACAAAGTTATACAGCAATGGTTGCTAATTAGCGTCAGGGTTAGAGGGAGGAGACGGCTGACATTTCAGACTTACTGTTTTTCAACCGTTGGGACAAAAAGACAAAAGAAAACTTCCCGAGCACAGTGCATGTATTAAATCATCGTTCGCTCGTTGACACCAAACATTCTTCAAAATGCGTTTGTATTACTGAAAGGCGGCTAGCCATTTCAGTACATATTTAAGCTCCACTATTGTGACATTTACGTACACCGGTAGGTAAAGTATGGAAAACTCCGACAGGGTTTCATGAATACAGATGACACCCGTTCAGTCTTTCCTTTCTCATGGACTTTTACTCTACTTTATCTCATTTCATATTGCATTGTCAGTATTTTCTTCCAGCTCTAATGCCAGCACCTACTTTCACATTGAAACTGCTAGTTTCTAAGATTAATCTTCGAAAATAAAATTGAAAATCTATCAGAGCACAGTTGATAAAAGGCAATCATGGTTATAAGCCTCGCTAACCGTCTTTGTTATATATACATCCGGACTACATGTATATGTTTTGTCAGGTGGCCCTGACTGTGCAAATGACCAATAGAAATCTAGAAACGTTCCAGTCAAGATATTCAACTATAGTGTGTCTGAACATTAAACTAAGGATTGTGCACGGTCGCGGCTAAACTTTCTTAAAGCTCTTTGCAATACTATTTTCCCTCTTTACTCTTTATGTCATGTTGGTTTTTATTCCCTCGTTGGACTTCTCGCGACCTTCGTCGCTGAAAGAAGTCGACTTGTACAGGGCTTAGAAAAGAATTTGTGGCAAGTCTAGGTCGCGGCCCTTCCAACATAAATTGCAGGATCATTGTTTTCATTGCAAGGTTTCATAACTAGTAACTGTGATCACAATCTTTTTTGAACTTCCTTACAATCGTGTTGAGTTCATCCAACTCCATGATCAGTTCAATAACACCCTTAGCTCAGTACTGCCGACGAAAAAGAACTTTGGATCGGCTAACAAGTATTTATGATCTTGACCTGTTCAGTTTAAACAATTAACAATAAGATCGGAATTTTTCACTTCAACCTACTCGGTGCAAATACTATTCTTCACACCCTTTCTCAAAATTAAACATAGGAATTCTTTTCATCCTAATTTCTCCGTTCTTCAAAGCAACATATGGAGCCTGAAACGCAACTTAGACCAGTTTCAAAATCATCTTTTGAGCAAACTAAATTTTCACATCAATATTATTGCAGTCACTGAAACTAGAATATATAATGAAGACATCCGTCACTTTAACGTAACACTAGCAAATTATAATTTTGAATTTGTGCCAACGCCCCTAGCTGCTGGCATGTATATCGATGACACCTTACCTTATAAAGTTATTGAAAAAACCGCTAATGAGGGTTT
>NW_028145585.1:680000-802500 GCF_977016875.1 Pavona decussata
ACTTGCAAGTCTTAACTGCATTTTCCACACGACCATTACTTTGTGCGTGATAAGGGTTTGATGTGACGTGGTGAAAATCCCATTCCTTACTGAAGGTCTGGAAATCTTCACTGTTGAAAGGGGGCCCATTGTCACTGATGAGAGTCACAGGAATACCATGCGTGGAAAACCACGCCTTTAGAATGGTGATAACACGGTTGCTGGTGGTGCTACTCATATCTTGCACTTCAAAATAGCCAGAGTAGTAATCAACGGCTATCAAAAATGATTGCCCGTCCAGCACGAAAAGATCAACACCAACTTTCTGCCATGGCAAATTAGGCACATCATGAGGCTTTAAAGGCTCTTTACATTGTTCGGGCTGATAACGGTTACAGATTCCACACCTTGACAAGTGATCTTTGAGCTGGGCTGTGATTCCAGGCCAGTAAACAATGTCGCGGGCACGACGCAATGTTCCTTCTATTCCAATATGTGATTCATGCAGGCTCTTTACAACACCAGAACGCTCTTTAAATGGTATCACAAGGCGATGACCCTTGTATACCAATCCATCTTCTATGGTCAGCTCATCACGGCTGTTCCAATACAGCTCAATTACTTGCCTCCGACGCCGGTCATATTTGTGAGCTTCTGACAGGGTCTCTGGCCAACCCTCATGAATAACATCAGACAGGGTCTGTAATTCTTCATCCTGAGCAGTCTCCTTGCGCAGCTCTTCCAGGCGAGTGGGGGAGACACTTAGATCTTCACCATTTTTAATCTGCTCTAACTCAAAAGCGAACAGTCGTTCTCTGACAGAACGGACGTCACTGTCCTGGGTCTGACTCACTGGTTCCTTTTCCAAGTAAGCGCGACTTAATGTGTCAGCCAAGAACATGGTCTCTCCTTTCTTGTATACCACTTGGATGTCATAGTTCTGTAAGCGGAGACGCATGCGTTGGAGGCGTTTTGGCGAACTGTGGATTGGCTTCTTGAATATGGTTTCCAACGGCTTGTGGTCTGACTGCACAATTACATTGCTCCTTCCAAAAATGTACTGATCAAATTTCTCACAACCATAAACTATGGCGAGTAGCTCTTTTTCAATCTGCGCATAGTTTTGTTCCGCTTGAGTCATCACACGAGAGCTGTTAGCCACTGGGCGCTCCTCCTGTAGCAGAGCTGCACCAAGTCCACTTTGGGAAGCATCGCATTGAATGACCACTGGCTTATTCACGTCATAGTAGGCAAGTACAGGTGCAGATACAAGCATTTCCTTGACATGGGCCACAGGATCAGTATGACTTTGCAGCCAACACCACTCAGCATCCTTTTCAGTGAGTTTTCTCAAGACTTCTGTTTCTTCGGATAGACGTGGGAGGAACTTTGCCAAGTAGTTCACCATTCCCAGGAACCTACGTAAGGACTGGACATCAGTCGGGTCTGGCATCCCCACAATTGCCTCAACCTTGTGTGGATCTGGTTTCAGTCCCTCACGGGTTAGAATGTGTCCGATGAAGGGAACTTCTTGCTGTCTCAGTCGGGCTTTCTTCTTGTTCAACTTCAGGTTTCTCTCACGGCAACGGTCTAGGAAGGCACGCACATTCCGGTCATGGTCTGTCTGCCACTCAGCAGGTGTGTTGCCAAATCCAACGATCACAAAATCATCTGCAATTACTTCTACTCCTTTAAGCCCCTCAATGTGCTCTCGCATTTTGCGCTGCCAAACTTCCGGTGCACTATTGATGCCGAATGGCATTCGCTTCCAACGGTAGCGCCCGAACGGGGTGTTAAACGTTGTTAAACTACTAGACTCATCGTCAAGTTCCACTTGCCAGAAACCATTACTGGCATCAAAAACACTGAACAATTTTGCCCCATTCAGCCTAGTTGCAATCTCTTCAATTGTCGGCATCGGGAAGTGTTCACGCTTTATGGCAAGATTCAGATCCCTGGGATCCAAACAGATGCGTAACTTGGTTTCCCCCTCAGCTTCGGTGGATGGCTTGGTCACCACTAGCATACTGGATACCCAGTCAGTAGGATGGTCGACTTGTTCGATTATGTTAGCAGCTACCATTTCTTCGAGTTTCCGCTGAACTCGCTCAGTCATCGCAACAGGTAAACGCCGCGGAGGATGCACTACAGGTCTGATGGACTCGTCTGTTACAATGTGGTACTGTCCGTCCAACTTTCCAAGGCCTTCAAATACATCGTCATACTCTTCCAGCAATGGCTCTGTGTCGGACTTCAGTACATTGACGCGTGGATCTCGGTCACGGTCTAGAATCTTTATCAAGTTCATTTCCAGCATTGTCTGCTTAGACAGTATGGGCTCATACCCATGGCCCCTGACTACATTGACTTCAATTTTGTGTGCGTTTCCTTTGCGGGAGACATACACTGTGGCTTTGCCCTCGATGGGTTGCTCATCTCCATTAGCTAAAACCAGGATTGACTTGCCGCGTGCATTGAGGAAATTCAAGTGCAGATCGCCAGTCACCTTCTTGTACACATCCAAGGGCAAAAGATTGCATTCAGCCCCCGTGTCCATCAAGAAGCTTACATCGTGACCTGAAAGGGGGTTAGACTCTTTTGATACAGTGAGGGTAACCATCTCACGACCTCCGTTTCCAACACCTGCGGCACTTAAATAAAATCGCTCTTGGACAGAAGACACCTTGCTTTTTGCTGGGCACTTGACAACAAAATGATTCCTTTTTTTACAATATGCACAAATCTGGTCAAAGGCAGGGCAGCTACGTCTTTCGTGGTTCCTACCACAGAATCTGCAGTCCTTGATCCAGCCACTGCTGACAGATGGGACATTTTCTGACTGCTCTTTTTCTTTCTCTTTCACAGCACTCAATCCAGACTCAGCAGACATAACTTTCATTTGAACAGCCGTACTCTCGGCGGCACGAGCGATATCTATAGCTTTCTCAAGAGTCAATTTCTTCTCTTTGAGCAAATTTTCACGTACCTTGGCAGTTTTGGTACCTGTCACCAGTCGATCCCGGAGAAGCTGATCGGGTGTGATTGACTCGAAATCACAATTTGCTGCAATTTGGCGAAGCTCCGTCAAATATTGATCAACAGTTTCAGATTCCCGCTGATCCCGCGTAAAGAAAAGAAAACGTTCGTAAATAGTGTTTTCCCTGGGAATGTAACACTCTTCGAACTTGCTTACAACCGCAGCGATTTTCTTCGCGTCGTCTGGCGAGGCCCACGTGAAAGTACGAAACACCTTGTTCGCTTCTTTTCCAATTACGGCCAAAAGTGTTGCTACTTGGCGTGCTTCTTCCTCTTTGTCTAGCTTCGTAGCCAGCCTGTAATTATTCCAAGCAGAAACCCAAGTTCGCCAATTGGACGCTGTCGAACCATCGCTTAGCTCGAGTATGTCAGGAGGAGGTATTTGGAAATTCGCCATGGTTATCAAACTTGAAGCCGGACTTTTGCTATTTTGAACACTGGTTTCAGGCATAAATTCGGTAGCTTCTGCCACAAATCATTCCTTTTCGTGACGTGTGGATCCGGGAAACTTCTGACACCATGTAACGACAGGCGGAAAGACACAGAGTCCACAAAACACAACTTATTTATTCCGGTTGAACAGCGACAACAAAACTTCAAGATGGCTTCCTACAAGCTCGGTCACGTGACACGCAAGGCGGGAACTAGACTTGTACTTCATGTAACCATACTCGTTACATTAACGTCCAATAACATGCAAGGGTACCGGAGGTACTAGAAGTTATTTTTAAGTAAACAATGTAAGCTTAAAATAGTAAATTTGTGTAAATTTCCCTAATCATTTAGACGATAAAAAAAGTTTAGATTCTTGACAAAAAGAAAAATCAAATGGTTTGGTGCATAAAAGTCCATCTAGGAAAGAGAGCTTAGAAAGCTAATAGGGACGAAGAGTTTGGAAAGCCAGGTTTTTATTTCAAAGCCGATTTCTTCCCTCGCTTATACCGTTTTCTAGCCCATGTACCATTCGAGCTCTCTATTATTGCTCAGGGCAACATGTTTTTCTCTTGTTCTCCAACTAAGTGGATTGAAATTCCAAAGTCGTAATAATAATAATAATAATAATAATAATAATAATAATAATGATAATGATAATGATAATGATAATGATAATGATAATGATAATGATAATGATAATGATAATGATGATGTTCCTCCGTCATTTCCTTACTGTCATTTCCTTACTTTTCGTCATTTCCTTACAAAAAAATTGTCATTTCCTTACAGTAAGGAAATGACAGTGTCATTTCCTTACAAGAAAATTGTCATTTCCTTACAGTAAGGAAATGACAATGTCATTTCCTTACAAAAAAGTGTCATTTCCTTACCTCAATTTTGTCATTTCCTTACATGTAAGGAAATGACAGTTTCATTTCCTTACCACAAATTGCATTCTCCTTACATTGTCGTTTCCTTACAGGAACATTTTTTCTTTTTGATGGGGAATCATTAATAAAGACACTAGTAGCAAAGACTTACCTGTTTCCTGTAACTTCTGACAAACATTATCTTCATGCAGTGCTTTTTGTCAAAATTATGGCCCGTTTCAAATCAACGAAATGGTCAGCCTTCATCCAGTTAGATGCCTTTATTTACAGTAGGTTTTCTCGTTCAGTTTTTGGCAAAAGTAAGAGCTGATATCATTATAGGCCCTGGCAATATTTATAGACTAATAGTAAAATACGTTGGATGTGATTATATCAGGGACACCCAACGGATCGTTTCGGTAAATTATCTGTTCGAAAGGCCCTTAATCCCCTACAATTTTCTGTAGGGAATTTACACCTCGAACGTTGGTGATATAGGAAATTTAAGGCCTTATAAGTGTTTTCGGATTGATAAAAATGTCGTTTCAGAAACCGAAAAAAAGGTCAGCTAAGATTTTCGGAAAGGAAATAAGACCTAAGGTTTTCGGACAATGGACAAAAATGCCCTAGTAATTTCGAAAAGAATCAAGTTCCCCTAGAATGACCGAACAGATAGAAATATTATAGCGCGGCCTGAAATGAACTTACAGAGCGTTAAAGGTACTCCAGACAGCCTAAAATAGCGTTTCAAAGGATCTGAGAGAAAACTGTAGTTAGGTGCCCCTGATTATATTTTACACAATACAACCTTAATAATAATTGCAAAGCTGTGCTTAAATGAAATCAACAAATTATGATAGTTAAATGGCTTTTTCCGCGCATTCAATTAATTGTTATAAAGGGCAATCTGAGGTGGATAATTTTCCTTGTCCTCCAAAAGAATGACATAATTTAGTAAAGCCAAGATAAGCCAATGAAACGTAATGCAAGCACGCTACTGGGGGCATTGCATATTGGCACTGTCGCAGTTGGAACCGAACACTCGGGCAGTTGAAAACCTTGCAAGCTTGGATACGTAAGTTTCTATACCCCAGTTCTCAGTGAAGGGTTTTGTTTTACTGAAACTGATAATAATAAATTTGGTAAAAAAGAGAAAGGCAGAGCGGTTGCAACTGATTTTACCGCGCTCACCAAGAAAAGAAAGAAAAAGAGCGACAAAGACGGCAATGTTGGTACGGAAACAGAATCTACCGACTGTTCTAAGAATTAGGAATCTAAGTCAAAGAGTTCCGAAGACGACCCTGAATACGACCCTGCTCAGGAAAAGTTTTTCGAAAAGGATCAAATAGACGTAGACGACATGTCAACATTCGGTCCAGATTCTGAGGGCGTTGAAGAAGAAGCAGCAAGCCGTAAAAGCGATGCTAAATGGGAGGACTAGCTATTACCAACAAGCCGAAATGCACCACGGTCTTTGAGGGAAATCCCTTGGCCAGTTCTATAGGTTCCAACGTCATATTGCGGGTGGGGACACACCTGTCGCACAAGCACTTAACAACACGAGGCACGTCCATATTATACTCCAAGAGTTGGACTCAAATGGAACAGGTTTGGATTGTCTAGCGCGGGACAAGTCCTTCGACACTTGGGACAAGTGGATCAGTCCAAGACTAAGAAAAAAAACCCTCAAAGGAACCACCATCAGGCTCTAATTCCGTTCCTTAGAGAGCTTTTCCAAGTGGGTGAAGGAATAAAAGAATCCAATCGAAGACGAAGGCGAGCAAGAAGATAGCAAAATGACGAATAATGGGCTACTTTTTTGCCGCTGGTCCCTTGGGAGGCCTACATGTCTCAGAGGACGTTTTCGCACTCACTGATTCCATTGGAAGCTTTTAAAAGAATATTTTTCTTGCGTCCAGAAATCGACATTTTTCCAAAGGGTAGGACCAGGGTTTTTGGTCAAAAATAACCAATTTTAAGTCGGCATTTTTCACTTGTTTATGTTCCTAGGGATCTCGGTATATCATAAAATTCCCTTGGGAATCATTTTTAAGTGCAAATAACGCCCTGAAAAATACTTTTCTGTTTAACTCTCATCCTGAATGTATCTATTGAGGGCTATTTCTTTGTCCCTGGTCCCTTGGGAAGCCTAAAAAGTGTCTCAAAGGACGTTTTCGGGCACACACGATTGGAAGCCTTTAAAAGAACACTTTGTATTTAGTCCAAAAATCTCCTTTTTATTTTCCAAGGGGTAGGTTCAGGGGTTTTTGGTCAAAAATGAGCCAGTTTTGAAGTTTGATCATTTCTGTGAAGTTTGAACTTTGTTAAAACAAAGAAGCATCTTTTTTTGCAAAGGTATTCTTACCCGTTGAAAAGATGTCAGTTTCATTTAGATTTCATGTCTCCATCTTTAAGTCTAAGGGATTTTTTTTATGTTTGCACCTTTAAGTGTACACCATTGTTCTCGCTAAATGCAATTTTTGCTAAAACACATAGGAACGAGCCCCAGTACTCAAAACTGGCGTCCTACTGTGGTTTCTATTCTAGGCACCTGTTAACCCTTTCTAGGCTGGGGAGGGGGGGATTCTGCCCGCTTTGACTTTTAACCTTTATAACCTTTTTAACTTTTTTAATATGCAAGCAAACACCACCAAACTTAGTAACTATTTTGGAAACTTGCCTGGGAACAAATTAGTATGGTCAGTAAATGATCTTGACATTTGACGTTGCCATGGTAACCAAATTTTCACAATTTTTACAAAATTCTAGCTCCGCAATTGCTAGGAAGGATTATTTTTCAGAGAAGCATAGTAATTACGATTACATCATTTCAATAAATATCAAAAAACAGGACTTTTCAAAAAAAGTAAAATCTTCCTGACCATGATATTCTGAAAAACGTCATTTCCTTACCTAAATTGAGACCAATTTCTTTTGTAAAAAGATCAGAAATTATAAAGAAGCCACGAAATTGAGGCAAAGCTTGCGTCTCCTTCCGTGAATACTTATTATGGATGTCAACTCAAACTTCTCTTTCACAGGGCAAAGATATCAACCAACACAGGAATTGTCATTTCCTTACATTTTTAACAGAAAACACAGTGACCTTTCCTTCGCTGTGAAGCCATTCCTTTGCGAAAAATGCTAAATTTCTTTGCATGGTTTTTAGTTGTGTATGTCTGGCTTTCAGCACCTACTATGGTGAATTTATATGATTCAAATCCAGCACGGTGGAGGGATTTGTACTTGTGAGTTATTTTTGGTTGAAAATTTAACATCTTGAGTGCTCTGCAATGCGAGAGGATTGCACTAATGACAATTAAGTCTTATGTGTCAACGAATATAGTATTAATAGGCAAGAACAAGTCTTACATTTATAGGTAGGTCCGAGTAGTTGAGTGCTCAAAACAAAAAAGATACACGAATGTAAAGTTCCTTGAATTTAGAATAAAATTGTCATTTCCTTACCTTTAAAAACAAGAAAAAAATTGTCAAAAATTTGTTAAACGTCCTAAAGTGCTTATTTCTTGGCTGGCACTTTCATTCGTCCTAACCTTGCTTGGAAACAAACGAGACTTGTTTATCATCCAATCTGAGGTTCATTCTGAAGAAGGAAACGATATTCTAGAAACTGTCATTTCCTTACCTATTGAACATTTGGTCTTAAAACTTTCATTACTTCTATAATACTTGTGCCATTTACATGTTAACTTCACGAAATGTAGCATACATTGATAGCTATAATGTCACAAAAGACCAGGCATTATCATCTATTTTTAGCCCTTCTAGCCACATTTAACTCAAAAATGGCAATTCCGTCTTGAGGTTGACTTCGAAACCTGTACTAGACATTATACTTACACTAGATTTTTTTTTCGTCAAAAGGTCGCTTTTCTGAAACATGGATGATAACGTGGGGAATACAAATGAAGCTGTGGGGAATGACTTTATCATCTGTTCAGCAAATTTGCAAAGTTCTAGCAATTTTTCTTCCTAGATTCCCCAATTTTCGTCATTTCCTTACCTTTTGGAAACTTCAATACGCCATTTCTCGGTGGCAGTTAAGGTAACATTGAGGTTCTTTTAGCACAGATAACAATGGCACCAGAAGTTTGCTTTGTGAAAAAATTAGGGGTTTCCCATGTAAAATGCACATTTTACAAGCGATTTTATGATTATCATGAGAAAGGTAAGGACATGACTTTTCAGGAACATTATAATGATAATGATAATGATAATGATAATGATAATGCTAATGCTAATGATAATGATAATGATAATGATAATGATAATGATAATGATGATGTTCCTCCGTCATTTCCTTACTGTCATTTCCTTACTTTTTGTCATTTCCTTACAAAAAAAGTGTCATTTCCTTACAGTAAGAAAATGACAATGTCATTTCCTTACAAAAAAATTGTCATTTCCTTACAGTAAGGAAATGACAATGTCATTTCCTTACAAAAAAGTGTCATTTCCTTACCTCAATTTTGTCATTTCCTTACAAGTAAGGAAATGACAATGTAATGTCCCTACCACAAATTGCATTTTTCTTACATTGTCATTTTCTTACAGGAACATTTTCTCTTCTTTATGGGGAATCAATAACAAAGACACTACTTTCGACGACTTACCTGTTTGCAGTAATTTATGACTAAAATTGTGTTCATTCAGTGCTTTTTGTTAAAATTATGGCCCGTCTCAAATCAACGATTGGTCAGCCTTCATCCAGTTAGATGCCTTTATTTACAATAGGTTTTTTTGTTCATTCTTTGACAAAAGTAAGAACTGATATCATTATAGGTCCTGGCAATAAATATAGACTAATAGTAAAATACGTTGGATGTGATTATATTTTACACAATACAACTAAATAATAATTGCAACGCTGTGCTTAAATGAAATCAACAAATTAAAGTTAAAACTACTCCGGTATACGAACATGATAGTTAAATGGCTTTTTCCGCGCATTCAAATAATTGTTATAAAGGGCAATCTGAGGTGAATACTTAATTGTCCTCAAAAAGGATGAAATAATTTAGTAAAGCCAAGATGAGCCAATAAAACGTAATGCAAGCACGCTACTGGGGGCATTGCATATTGGCACTGTCGCAGTTGAAACCGAACACTCGGGCAGTTGAACACCTTGCAAGATTGGATACATAAGTTTCTATACCCCAGTTCTCAGCGAAGGGTTTTGTTTTACTGAAACTGATAATAATAAATTTGGTAAAAAGAGAAAGGCAGAGAGGTTGCAAACTGATGTTACTGCGCTCACCAAAGAAAAGAAAGAAAAAGAGCGACAAAGACAGCAATTTTGGTACGGAAACAGAATCTACCAACTGTTATGAGAATTAGGAATCTGAGTCAAAGAGTTCCGAAGACGACCCTGAATACGACCCTGCTCAAGAAGCGTTTTTCGAAAAGGGTCAAAAAGACGTAGACGACATGTCAACATTCGGCTCAGATTCTGAGGGCGTTGAAGAAGAAGTAACAAGCCGAAAAAGCGACGCTAAATGGGAGGACTAGTTATTACCAACAAGGTGAAATGCACCACAGTCTTCGAAAGAAATCCTTAGGCCAGTTCGAATTCTATAGGTTCCAGCGTCATATTGCGGGTAGGGACACACCTGTCGCACAAGCACTTAACAACACGAGGCATGTCCATATTATACTCCGAGAGTTGGACTCACATGAAACAGGTTTGGATTGTCTAGCGCGGGACAAGTCCTTTGACATTCGGGACAAATGAGCCAGACCAAGACTAAGAAAAAAAAAACCTCAAAGGAACCACCATCAGGCTCTACTTCTGTTCCTTGGAGAGCTTTTCGAAGTTGGTCAAGGAATGTAAGAATCCAATCAAAGACCAAGACGAGCAAGAAGATAGCAAACTGACGGAGAATGGGCTACTTTTTTGTCGCTGGTCCCTTGGGAGGCCTAAAACATTCTCAGGGGACGTTTTCGGACACACTGATTCCATTGGAAGCTTTTAAAAGAATATTTTTCTTGCGTCCAAAAGGAATATTCGTATCGAGTTCAAAAATTGACTTTTTCCAAGGGGTAGGTTCAGGGGTTTTTGGTCAAAAATGAGCCAACTTTGAAGTTTGATCATTTTTGTGAAGTTTGAACTTTGTGATATGAAAAAGCTTTTTTTTCCTGAAAATGTATTCTTACCCGTTGAATAGATGTCAGTTTCATTTAGATTTCATGTCTCCATCTTTAGGTCAAAGGGATTTTTTTTATGTTTGTGTTATGTGTACACCATTGTTCTCATTAAAACACATAGGGGCGAGCCCCAGTACTCAAAACTGGCATCCTACTGTGGTTTCTATTCTAGGCACCTGTTAACCCTTTCTAGACCGAGGGGGGGAGGGGGGTTCTACCCGCTTTGACTTTGAACCTTTATAACCTTTTTAACTTTTAATATGCAAGCAAACACCACCAAACTTAGTAACTATTTTTAAAACTTGCCTGGGAACAAATTAGTATGGTCGGTGAATGACCTTGACATTTGACGTCGCCATGGTAACCAAATTTTCACAATTTTTACAAAATTCTAGCTCCGCGATTGCTTGGAAGAATTTTTTTTCAGAGAAGCATAGTAATTACGTTTACATCATTCCAGTAAACATAAAAAAACAGGACTTTTCATAAAAAGTAAAATCTTCCTGCCCGTGATATTCTGAAAACTGTCATTTCCTTACCTAAATTGAGACCAATTTCTTTTGCAAAAAGATCAGAAATTAAAAAGAAGCCACGTCATTGAGGAAAAGCTTGCGTCTCCTTCCGTGAATACTTATTATGGATGCAACTCAAAGTTCTCTTTCGCAGGGCCAAGATATCAACCAACACAGTAATTGTCATTTCCTTACAATTTTTACAGAAAACACAGTTACCTTCCCTCGTTGTGAAGCCATTCGTTTGTGACAAATGCTCGATTTCTTTGCATGGCCTTTAGTTGTGTATGTCTGGCTTTCAGCACCTACTATGGTGAATTTACATGATTTAAATCCAGCACAGTGGAGGGATTTGTACTTGTGAGTTATTTTTGGTTGAAAATTGAACACCTATAGTGCTTTGCAATGCGAGAGGATTGCACTAATGACAGTTAAGTCTTATGTGTCAACGAATGTAGTACTAATAGGCAAGAACAAGTCTTACATTTATAGGTAGGTCCGAGTAGTTGAGTGCTTAATAAAAAAAAAGATACATGAATGTAAAATTCCTTGAATTTAGAATAAAATTGTCATTTCCTTACCTTTAAAAACAAGAAAAAAATTGTCAAAAATTTGTAAAACGTTCGAAAGTGCTTATTTCTTAGCTGGCACTTTCATTCGTCCTAAGCTTTCTAGAAAACAAGCGGGACTTGTTTATCATCCAATCTGCGGTTCATTTTGAAGAAGAAAACGATATTCTAGAAACTGTCATTTCCTTACCTATTGAACATTTCGTCTTAAAACTTTCATTACTTCTATAATACTCGTGCCATTTACATGATAACCTCACGAAATGTAGCATACATTGATAGCTATTATATCACAAAAGACCAGGCATTATCATCTATTTTTAGCCCTTCTAGAGGCATTTAACTCAAAAATGGCAATTTTGTCTTGAGGTTGACTTTGAAACCTGTACTAGACATTATACTTGCACTAGATTTTTTTTTTCGTCAAAAGGTCGCTTTTCTGAAACATGGATGATAACGTGGGGAATACAAATGAAGCTGTGGGGAATGACTTTATCATCTGTTAGGCAAATTTGCAAAGTTCTAGCAATATTTCTTCCTAGATTCCCCAATTTTCGTCATTTCCTTACCTTTTGGAAATTTCAATACGCCATTTCTCGGTGGCAGTTAAGGCAACATTGCTGTTCTTTAAGCACAGATAACATTGGCACCAGAAGTTTGCTTTGTGCAAAAATTAGGGGTTTCCCATGTAAAGTGCTCATTTTACAAGCGATTTTATGATTATCATGAGAAAGGTAAGGACATGACTTTTCAGGAACATTATAATGATAATGATAATGATAATGATAATGACAATGACAATGATAATGATAATGATAATGATAATGATAATGATAATGATAATGATAATGATAATGATGATGTTCCTCCGTCATTTCCTTACTGTCATTTCCTTACTTTTTGTCATTTCCTTACAAAAAAAGTGTCATTTCCTTACAGTAAGAAAATGACAATGTCATTTCCTTACAAAAAAATTGTCATTTCCTTACAGTAAGGAAATGACAATGTCATTTCCTTACAAAAAAGTGTCATTTCCTCACCACAATTTTGTCATTTCCTTACAAGTAAGGAAATGACAATGTAATGTCCCTACCACAAATTGCATTTTCCTTACATTGTCATTTTCTTACAGGAACTTTTTCTCTTCTTTATGGGGAATCATTAACAAAGACACTACTTTCGACGACTTACCTGTTTGCAGTAATTTATGACTAAAATTGTCTTCATTCAGTGCTTTTTGCTAAAATTATGGCCCGTCTCAAATCAACGATTGGTCAGCCTTCATCCAGTTAGATGCCTTTATTTACAATAGGTTTTTTCGTTCATTTTTTGGCAAAAGTAAGAACTAATATCATTATAGGCCCTGGCAATAAATATAGACTAATAGTAAAATACGTTGAATGTGATTATATTTTACACAATACAACTAAATAATAATTGCAAAGCTGTGCTTAAATGAAATCAACAAATTAAAGTTAAAACTACTCCGGTATACGAACATGATAGTTAAATGGCTTTTTCCGTGCATTTAAATAATTGTTATAAAGGGCAATCTGAGGTGAATACTTACTTGTCCTCCAAAAGAATGAAATAATTTAGTGAAGCCACGATGAGCCAATAAAAGGTTATGCAAGTACGCTACTGGGGGCATTGCATATTGGCACTGTCGCCGTTGGAACCGAACACTCGGGCAGTTGAAAACCTTGCAAGATTGGATACATGAGTTTCTATACCCCAGTTCTCATTGAAGGGTTTTGTTTTACTGAAACTGATAATAATAAATTTGGTAAAAAGAGAAAGGCAGAGAGGTTGCAAACTGATGTTACTGCGCTTACCAAAGAAAAGAAAGAAAAAGAGCGACAAAGACAGCAATTTTGGTACGGAAACAGAATCTACCGATTGTTCTGAGAATTAGGAATCTGAGTCAAAGAGTTTCGAAGACGACCCTGAATACGACCCTGCTCAGGAAGCGTTTTTCGAAAAGGGTCAAAAAGACGTAGACGACATGTCAACATTCGGCTCAGATTCTGAGGGCGTTGAAGAAGTAGTAACAACCCGAAAAAGCGACGCTAAATGGAATGACTAGCTATTACCAACAAGCTGAAATGCACCACAGTCTTCGAGAGAAATCCCTTGGCCAGTTCGAATTTTATAGGTTCCAGCGTCATATTGCGGGTGGGGACACACCTGTCGCCCAAGCACTTGACAACACGAGGCACGTCCATATTATACTCCAAGAGTTGGACTCACATGGAACAGGTTTGGATTGTCTAGCGCGGGACAAGTCCTTTGACATTCGGGACAAATGAGCCAGACCAAGACTAAGAAAAAAAAAAAAAACCTCAAAGGAACCAACATCAGGCTCTACTTCCGTTCCTGGGAGAGCTTTTCGAAGTGTGTCAAGGAATTTAAGAATCCAATCGAAGACCAAGACGAGCAAGAAGATAGCAAACTGACGGAGAATGGGCTACTTTTTTGTCGCTGGTCCCTTGGGAGGCCTAAAACATTCTCAGGGGACGTTTTCGGACACACTAATTCCATTGGAAGCTTTTAAAAGAATATTTTCTTGCGTCCAAAAGGAATATTCGTATTGAGTCCAAAAATTGACTTTTTTCCAAGAGGTAGGTTCAGGGATTTTTGGTCAAAAATGAGCCAACTTTGAAATTTGATCATTTCTGTAAAGTTTGAACTTTGTGATACGAAAAAGCTTTTTTTCCTGCAAATGTATTCTTACCCGTTGAATAGATGTCAGTTTCATTTAGATTTAATGTCTCCATCTTTAGGTCAAAGGGATTTTTTTATGTTTGTGTTATGTGTACACCATTGTTCTCATTAAAAGGCATTTACTCAAAACTGGCATCCTACTGTGGTTTCTATTCTAGGCACCTGTTAACCCTTTCTGGACCGTGGGGGGAGGGGGATTCTGCCCGCTTTGACTTTGAACCTTTATAATCTTTTCAACTTTAAATATGCAAGCAAACACCACCAAACTCAGTAACTATTTTTAAAACTTGCCTGGGAACAAATTAGTATGGTCAGTGAATGACCTTGACATTTGACGTTGCCATGGTAACCAAATTTTCACTATTTTTACAAAATTCTAGCTCCGCAATTGCTTGGAAGGATTTTTTTTCAGAGGAGCATAGTAATTACGTTTACACCATTCCAGTAAACATAAAAAAAACAGGACTTTTCAAAAAAAGTAAAATCTTCCTGCCCGTGATATTCTGAAAACTGTCATTTCCTTACCTAAATTGAGACCAATTTCTTTTGTAAAAAGATCAGAAATTAAAAAGAAGCCACGACATTGAGGCAAAGCCTGCGTCTCCTTCCGTGAATACTTATTATGGATGTCAACTCAACGTTCTCTTTCACAGGGCAAAGATATCAACCAACACAGTAATTGTCATTTCCTTACAATTTTTACAGAAAACACAGTTACCTTTCCCTCGTTGTGAAGCCATTCGTTTGTGACAAATGCTCGATTTCTTTGCATGGCCTTTAGTTGTGTATGTTTGGCTTTCAGCACCTACTATGGTGAATTTATATGATTTAAATCCAGCAGGGTGGAGGGATTTGTACTTGTGAGTTATTTTTGGTTGAGAATTGAACACCTGATGTGCTTTGCAATGCGAGAGGATTGCACTAATGACAATTAAGTCTTATGTGTCAACGAATGTACTACTAATAGGCAAGAACAAGTCTTACATTTATAGGTAGGTCCGAGTAGTTGAGTGCTTAATAAAAAAAAGATACACGAATGTAAAGTTCCTTGAATTTAGAATAAAATTGTCATTTCCTTACCTTTAAAAACAAGAAAAAAATTGTCAAAAATTTGTAAAACGTTCGAAATTGCTTATTTCTTAGCTGGCACTTTCATTCGTCCTAAGCTTTCTAGAAAACAAGCGGGACTTGTTTATCATCCAATCTGCGGTTCATTTTGAAGAAGAAAACGATATTCTAGAAACTGTCATTTCCTTACCTATTGAACATTTGGTCTTAAAACTTTCATTACTTCTATAATACTTGTGCCATTTACATGATAACCTCACGAAATGTTGCATACATTGATAGCTATTATGTCACAAAAGACCAGGCATTATCATCTATTTTTAGCCCTTCTAGAGACATTTAACTCAAAAATGGCAATTCCGTCGTGAGGTTGACTTTGAAACCTGTACTAGACGTTATACTTACACTAGATATTTTTTTCGTCAAAAGGTCGCTTTTCTGAAACATGGATGATAACGTGGGGAATACAA
Organism: Pavona decussata; assembly: GCF_977016875.1. Classification (NCBI taxonomy): domain Eukaryota; kingdom Metazoa; phylum Cnidaria; class Anthozoa; order Scleractinia; family Agariciidae; genus Pavona; species Pavona decussata. The sequence continues at coordinate 695,828 of NW_028145585.1, forward strand.
ATGAAGCTGTGGGGAATGACTTTATCATCTATTAGGCAAATTTGCAAAGTTCTAGCAATTTTTCTTCCTAGATTCCCCAATTTTCGTCATTTCCTTACCTTTTGGAAATTTCAATACGCCTTTTCTCGGTGGCAGTTAAGGCAACATTGCTGTTCTTTTAGCACAGATAACATAGGCACCAGAAGTTTGCTTTGTGAAAAAATTAGGGGTTTCCCATGTAAAATGCACATTTTACAAGCGATTTTATGATTATCATGAGAAAGGTAAGGACATGACTTTTCAGGAACATTATAATGATAATGATAATGATAATGATAATGACAATGACAATGACAATGATAATGATAATGATAATGATAATGATAATGATAATGATAATGATAATGATAATGATAATGATAATCATAATCATAATGCTAATGCTAATGATAATGATAATGATAATGATAATGATAATGATAATGATAATGATAATGATAATGATAATGATAATGATAATGATAATGATAATGATAATGACAATGACAATGACAATGATAATGATAATGATAATGATAATGATAATGATAATAATAATAATAATAATAATAATAATAATAATAATAATAAATGATGGGAAGGGCTTTTGATCGTTGCATCACCCTCCTCAACACGTCGGAAGGAACGGAGTTTTACAGTCAATCTACGTCACGCGACACCGTTTTCTTTTTAAAATTGAATGGAGAAATTTCCTGGTGTCAGTAAAACGCGGGTCGGGGTCGGGGTCGGGGTCGGGGTCGGGGTCGGGGTCGGGGTCGGGGTCGGGGTCTCTCTCTCTCTCTCTCTCTCTCTCTCTCTCTCTCTCTCTCTCTCTCTCTCTCTCTCTCTCTCTCTCTCTCTCTCTCTCTCTCTCTCTCTCTCTCTCTCTCTCTCTCTCTCTCTCTCTCTCTCTCTCTCTCTCTCTCTCTCTCTCTCTCTCTCTCTCTCTCTCTCTCTCTCTCTCTCTCTCTCTCTCTCTCTCTCTCTCTCTCTCTCTCTCTCTCTCTCTCTCTCTTTATTAATTTATTTATTTTTTTGTGTTCCTTTTATTTTTTTTTCTTTAACCAAACGCCGATTTGCATCAGCAGTCCATCATTTCTATATCTCAAAGTTCGCATACAAACCCATAAAGGAAATGAAATAGAATGGAGCTCATTTGTAAGGGACATCACTGCAAACGATCCGCGTCACATTTCAGTCAAGACAGTAGAATATAGAAGCTGCACAAATTTCTTTTCTAGTTCAGCGCCAACTTAGATATTGCAGAAAACGACAAGACATTTTTTTTTTACCTGAAACAAGGTTTTTTTTTTTCCTTTGAATGCGTGAATCTCAGGGAAGAGTTACAAATCTACGCCACACCCTCACGCATTTTAGCCTTTTTAAATCTAGCTTACAGGAGTACATGTATGTTTTTTTCAGAGCTAAATTGGGTTTTAAAGGCCTGCGCTACTCTCAGGTATTCTTAGCGGGTTTGGAAGATTTGATAGAGCCTTGGATTTAACCATCGTATGCTCAACATCACAGGTCATTTGTGGATCAAATAAGGATTAAAGCCTATAAAAAAGTTAAGTCTCTAAACCTTGGGATAGGTCATCTGTGACAACACTCGATGCAGTCCCGTATTCTGGCGGGACTGGCTCCGTGAATTGACTACCTTTTATTCTTCCAAGAAACGAAATGAGGCAAAACGTATAAGGTACGAGTATTTTTCCTTGAACTAACAAATTCGTGAACTAGAATGTGCATGAACTTACTATGAACACCCCCACCGCCTTCCATGGTCGCGCTCGTTTGTTACAGTCTATCCACGTCACGCGTGACCAGTATTTCCGAGAATGAACATTCGAATTCCTCTTTGTAATGTCCGGCATTTGAATGGAATGTTGAATGTTTCAATCCTGATTCTGTACAGACAGACTAATAAAAGTCATTATAACATAGCGCGCATGCATCCTAATCTAATTCCTATTGGCGTCATCATGGTACATTTCTCAACATACGCACGGCCGTGCGTCCATCCGATGACGTGTGCAAGTCAGATGGGGGAAGCATGCGCGCGCTGTGTTATTAAAAAAACTTTTACAGAGAGACAAAACCATAAAAACGTATATTTATGAGAGCTTGAAGTTTAATGAAACATTAAGATTAAACCGATATGAGAAACCATTTTCGCCCTTTTTTTGTACAGAGAGTTTTGTAATTAATCGGGAACAAAACCTGTTTTCCAGGAATCATTAACTTTATTTTCACTATGTTATAAAAGAGTTGGTTCATGCTTTTAGCTGTGCGTATATCAAGTTATGGACGCACTTGGGAAGTTTGGAGAGCACTCAAGAAGCTAGAGTTGCTCTCGGCTACGCCTCGAGCAACTCTTACGCTTCTCTCGTGTTCTCCAAACTTCCTGCGTGCATCCATAACTCGATATACGCACGCTAAGCATGAAACAATTCTTAAGTAACTGTACAATTATTACTTATAGTAATAATAAAATGTTACTAGAAATCTTTAGTTGTCCACATTTTTTAATATGAGCTTATTTTTACAAACACCAATGTAAAATCTGCTATATATACTTATATATGAGTCATCAACACATCGATAGAAAAACTGAAAACATGCACCGTGACAGTGTAATTGCTAACCGCTTCCGAACTCCTGTTTCAAAATACACTCGGAAAGATTTCACTTAATCATGTTGCCTGAATTCACGTTGCTTGTCTTTGAAAGATTTTGCTCTCTGTGAGAGATGTAATGTTCAGCGCGCGTAATGAGCCTAGAATCGAAAAACCCGAGTCCTCGATCGCGACGAAATATGCGTAAAGTACGCGTAAACGTATTCCCTGGATGATTTCTTTATTGTCTAACACTATAAAACATCCAACATTCTCACTTTAAGTTTGGTTTCCTAAAATAATAGCTTTTTTCCTCGAAAGAAGACAATACTTCAGCGCTGGAAGCTCGCAAAAAATCTTCCCTTCGTCCGCCATTTTGAAAATACTGGTTTGTTTTGGCTTTGTTTTAACACGTGATACACATATTCTAACAAGGATTCTTATTGGCTAAAATGTGAGTACCGCCTACCCTTAAATTTCCCGGACTGGTGTTGTGGAGGGCGATGGTTGAACACGAGAAAAACGATTGAAAGCCCTTCCCATTATGCTCAGTAATCTGTTCATGTTGTCCTTCAGCAGCATGGTTAAAAATATATAAAACTGTTCAATTGAGGCCTTAAACTGCTGTTTAAAAGTAAAAACTAAAATCCAAGCTTTCGCCGATCAACGGCATCATCAGGGATCAATGTGTATAGTTCATGTTTGATCCGTTGGTGATACCGAATATATTACTATTATTATTATTATTATTATTACTATTATTATTATTATTATTATTATTATTATTATTATTATTATTATTATTATTATTATTACAGCGCATTTGCTTATCTAAAGAAGAAACCGCGGTAGAGATCTTCACAACCTTGAAAACTAAACGAGAACGCTCAATTGGCTCTTTCTCCTCGCATTACTCATGACGCATTGATATTGTTTAAGAAGAGGATATCTTCCAGCACACAGGACAACGAAAGTGCTTGCAGTCGGTTTAATTGTGACAAATCGCTTCCCTCAGTTTAGTGTCTAGCTGTACCAATTTTTCAAACGCCACACTCTTTGTCTCTTGTTAATTACCAACTAAAGGTTTTTGGTGCTACCACTGAGGTGAGTTTCAGGGGAGCGAAACTTGTTTTATCACTTGAGCTACGTTCTTTGTACACTTATAAGATCCCTTGATACTTGATAAGACGAATGGAAATTGCTCGCGCAATTCTCTTTTTTCATCAAATGCACGCAAGATCGCAAGAATGCTTGCCAAGTGTTCTGACCTCTCTAGTTTTATGTTGTCTTGGAGGTTTGATAATTTATTAGTCATATTTTGTCGCGGTAAAACAGCATTTAGGTCACAAAATGTGCGAGACTCTCGCAGATAGCGATGGTTCTTAAGCCGGAACGTCTTTGGCTGAGTCAAGGAAGCACTCGGCTGCCAAGTAGGTTGTACTGAGATGGATCATAACTTAACGAGTTTTTATTTCAGCCTTTGTTCATAGCTTTTCCACAGATGGTAATGTTTAGGGAAAGGCTTAGAATGTACGCTAGCCAGGAGATTCAAATACACCGCGACTCTCGAAACCCACGTGTCAATTAAGTCAAAATACGTTGAAGTGCTTACCTGACTGGTATCAAAAGTAAACTCACGAGAGAAAGGCTACCTTCTGAATCCGTTCTCGTTCCCGATTAGACAAAATAAATTGCACAACTGCTCGATTGGTAGACAATATTTTTTCGAGGTAACTTACCTTCTTGTCCGTCGTTTCTCTTCAAGGTATTCGGGATCAATGGTATAATTTCATGAAAACAAACTATTAAATTTGTTAACGTGTGATAAAAGAACTGGATTTCAAAATCTGATAACGGGGTTGTCGAAATACCTTTCAATCAAGTTCTTTTTGGTGAGTTCAAAATAGGAATAAATTTAAAATAGAATCGTTTGCCGAAAAATATGTCCACGAGAGGAAAACTTCCCTTCGATGCAGCAAATGATGCCGCTTTGTGAAAAGGCTGTTAAATCCCCTTAAAATTAAACAAGTTAACAGCGTCAGTTGAAAATTTTGCAAAACTATAATTCCATGGATTTACCTGCGCGCAGCAATTTATGTCCTGCTTTCCTCACAACACAACTTGATAGCTATCAATGAATACACATTTCAAGAAAAATAAATGGTTGCTTGGATTTTATTTCGAAGTCTTCTCAGAGGTGCAGCGTATTTGCTTATTTAAAGAAAAACTTCGGTAGATATCTCTACAACCTAGAAAAATAAACGAGAACGCTCAATTGGCTTTTTCTCCTCGTACCGCTCATGACGCATTGATATTGATTAAGAAGAGGATATTTTCCAGCACACAGGACAACGAAAGTGCTTGCAGTCGGTTTAATTGTGACAAATCGCTTCCCTCAGTTTAGTGTCTAGCTGTACCAATTTTTCAAACGCCACACCTTCTGTCTCTTGTTTCCAACCAAAGGTTTTTGGTGCTACCACTGAGGTGAGTTTCAGGGAAGCGAAACTTGTTTTATCACTTGAGCTACGTTCTTTGTACACTTATAAGATCCCTTGATACTTGATAAGACGAATGGAAATTGCTCGCACAATTCTCTTTTTTTTTCATCAAATGCACGCAAGATCGCAAGAATGCTTGCTAAGTGTTCTGACTTCTCTAGTTTTATGTTGTCTTGGAGGTTTGATAATTTATTAGTCATATTTTGTGTCTTTGAAACAGCATTTAGGTCACAAAATGTGCGAGACTCTCGCAGATAGCGATGGTTCTTAAGCCGGAACGTCTTTGGCTGAGTCAAGGAAGCACTCGGCTGCCAAGTAGGTTGTACTGAGATGGATCATAACTTAACGAGTTTTTATTTCAGCCTTTGTTCATAGCTTTTCCACAGATGGTAACGGCTTAGAATGTACGCTAGCCAGGAGATTCAAATACACCGCGACTCTCGAAACCCACGTGTCAATTAAGTCAAAATACGTTGAAGTGCTTACCTGATTGGTATCAAAAGTAAACTCAGGTAAGAAAGACTACCTTCTTAAATCCGTTCTCTTTCCCGATTAGACAAAATAAATTGCACAACTGCTCGATTGTTAGAGAATATTTTTTCATAATGACTTACCTTCTTGTCCGTCGTTTCTCTTCAAGGTATTCGTGATCAATGGTATAATTTCATGAAAACAAACTGTTAAATTTGTTAATGTGTGATAATTTGAACTGGATTTCAAAAACTGATAACGGGATTGTCAAAATGTCTTCCAATCAAGTTCTTTTTGGTGAGTTCAAAATAGGAATAAATTTAAAATAGAATCGTTTGCCGAAAAATATGTCCACGCACGAGAGGCCGTAAACTTCCCTTCGATGCAGTAAATAACCCCGCTTTGTGAAAAGGCTGTTTAGATTCCCTTAAACAAGTTAACAGCATGAGTTTAAAAACGTTGAAAAAACTATAATTCCATGGATTTAACTTTACTCAACAATGAATGTCCTCTTTTCCTCACAATTCAACTTGATAGCTATCAACGAATACACGTTTCAAGAAAAATAAATGGTTGCTTGGATTTTATTTCAAATTCTTCTTAGAGGTGTAGCGTAGTTGCTTATTTATAGAAGAAATCGCGGTAGATATCTCCACAACCTTGAAAACTAAACGAGAACGCTCAAATCTTACTTTAGGTCCTTATTCTCCGCTTGAACGGAGTTGGTTCTTCATCTATTTACTTTGGGTTTCATCTCGAAAGCAAGGACAGTTACACAAGCTCACAAGCTCACAACTTGGGAGCTTATTAAGCTGACTCTGGTAATTTAAAAAGCTAGAAATGTTTTACTCTTTTCACATTCGATCTGATTCAAATTCCTCAACCAGGTTAAAAAAAAAAAACGCTTGAACTTTGTTGTGATGTGAAAAGGAGGAAAATATTTGTCCAGCCATATGTCACCGATATGATGGTGAATTATCACGAATTATCACAATGGTGTGCAGTATTCAAGACGATAGATTTCATTTTGCCGTGGGTCTGTACTCTGATGACGTAAAGAGGACGTCAAAAGGTGGTATCCAAAAACAGAATCCTGTGGGTACATGCCCTTGCATTGCGTCCACAAAACATTGACATGAGTGAGCTACAAACAGCGAAGCTTGCCGATGGAAAAGTAAAACTCATCTGACGTACCTTAAATATGAACAACAATTACGGTGCAGGTAAATTCAGTCAACGCAGAAGTTAAATTATTGGAGGGTAAACAGGTCTCCTGCTGAAGAAATCGATCCAAACAGCGGCATGAAATATTTCAAGAAGCCTGCACAGCTAGCGCAGAGTACAAGTTACTAAACTAAGTCAGTCGGCAAGAACTTAAGTACAGTTATTGGAATTATAGGAAGTTATTTTTAGGTAAACAGTGTAAGCTTAAAATAGCAAATTTGAGTGAATTTCCATGATCAATCAGACAATAAAAAGGTTATTTTAGATTCTTGAGAAAAAGAAAAATTCAAATAGTTTGGTGCATAATAGTCCATCTAGGAAAAAAAACTTAGAAAGCTAGAAACGAACAGTTTGGAAACCCCGGTTTTCATTTCACAGATTTCTTCGCTCGCGGCTTGTTTGTTTCTTATCCCATTTTCTAGTAGCTACGTTGTAAACAAAAAACATGGACCATTCAAGAAACTTGGAATTGAAAGCTCTCTGTTATTGCCTCTGGCAACGCGTTTTTCTCGTGCTCTCCACATTTATCAAGTACAACCAAAACGGGACAGGCGCACCGTCACTAAGCTGATAAAAGGGAGCTTCAGATCAGAGCACGAGTACGAGATTGAGTACGAGTACAACTTTCAAATTTCAAATCAGTCACATCCCCAGAACTCTCGTTCCTTCCCGTTGTTTGCCAGCAGCTTAGGAGAACCTAGAGACAGGATACTTTTACGTTTTGCAATGAAGGCAAGACGAATGACCTAGCAAACAAAATTCCTTCGTGCAAACGATGAACAAATGTATCAACCGTGGAAGACAAAAACAGCTTATCGACTGCATTCGCTTAGGCTCCAGTGGCCGCCGCTACACGCCCCTGAATTGCATCCATACAACACCTACATACAGCTAAGGTCGCCGATGAAAAAGAAAACTCATCTGAAATATTTCAACCCATCTGCACGGCAAGCGCAGAAGAAAAGTTACTAAACTAAGGCAGTCGGCAAGAACTTATTAATAAGCAGATTGCGTCAAACAGCATGTAAGAGGTATACCGGAAGTACCGGAAGTTCTAAGCAGACAATGTAAGCTTTAAATAGCTATTGTATAGGCCCCGAAATGATTCCCAACTAAATTTTGGAACGGAATGCAAACAGGGGATTGTGGATTGACAAAACAGAAGTGACGTTCACAGAATAAGGCAAACTGGGCGGCGGGCGGTGACACTGAAATAAATAGATCGATAAATAACGATAATAATTGGAAGAACTGCTTTGATTTCTTCCGAGATTTGGGATGAGGTGTTCAAAAAATAGTAATTTAATATCTGGCTGAACAACCGAACGCACTACAGTTAACTCTCACCTTGCAGACAACCCGATAACACTGACAGCAGCTAAATCCCCGACAACATTAAATTACAGATGTTTGACTGAAATAAATTCCCGCTATTGCGGACTCTTGCTATTAAGGACATTAACTCACGGTCCCGAGGTTGTCCGCAATAAAGGGAGTTGACTGTAATTACTTTGTAAAGTCAGTGTCAATAATGACATGGCTTACCTTTTGGCGGGAAAATAGGAAGATAGCAAACTGAAGTACACGTGCAAACGACTATCTTTAGGTAACGTTAACTGCTGTTTAATATTGACTTTGAGTCAGTTTTTTTTAATTATACATCCATGTTACTGCATATATAATTAGCCCGTTGCGCGGGAAAAGCTTGAGTTCTTCAAATTCCAGCATTATAGTGCTAGTGGCATGACACATTGCGGCCTCCGCTTCAAATATCACAATTTTAGTCGCCTCGTGGCCAGTTCAACGGAGTTCGGTGAAGTCACGGTGGAAGTTTCGCCCCTCCCACCTCCCCTGGTGGCGGTCGATGCCGTATCCTACATGTCGCGGGTATCCTCCCATAACTTAGCTTCCCGTGTCAGGGCAATATGTATGTAGTGAGAATAATTTGCTAATTTTACGGATACATCGACGACATCACGCAAGACTACACAGCACGTTTGTTCGCAAAAAATATAACTTAATTACTATGCAGAAAGTTTTTCGGCAATTGTAATTTCGTTTCTGGAGGCTTATCTTCATTTCCTGAATTTACACTTTTCATGCAAATAGCAAAACGGAAGAAGAATTGAAAACCACGCGGTTTGCTGGCTACATTGTGTTCAGGCTCGGTTACGGAGGCGGAAGATTGGAACAAGAAGTGATATTTATAGCGTTTTCTATAAACATTGGTTAAAGTTGATAAAGTGGACGTCAATTAAAATAAAAGTCATCATTTATTTTGAATTCTGACAGAATTTCCACAAAACAAAGCTAAGAGAAAAGAGAACATTTTTCTGACATTTTTCTGCTGGTAATACAAAGCCGGTTATAGTTTTAATAAGGAAATGTAAACAAAAAAAAAAGGAATAAAAAAGGCCAAAGAATTTGATGTCCAAATCGTCCCGAAAATTAGTTCGGGATCATTTCGGGGTCAGAGTGAAAAAAAAAAAAAAAGAAGAAGATCATTTCAGGGTCGGGGATCATTTCGGGGCCCGTACAGCTACTCGTAATTGCGAGCAGTACACTATTTTGAACAATAGGGATTTTGATTTTGGCCGTAGTTTTGAATGTTTTTTCAACAACACCGCTGACCACTGTGACTCAGCGTTTCATCTCGGTTTTACGATCCCCACCCGATAAGATCCTCGTTATTACGACGGTGACTCTCCAGAATTTCTGGATTTGGTGAGTATTTTTCCTATTAATTTGCTGTTTTTTCACTGAAAGTAGTTGTCTAATCGTTTTCCCGGTGTATCAAGAAGCTTAAAACATCGATAATAATCAACAATAATGCTCATGAGTGACAAACGAGCTGAAGCCAGTCAAATCTCACTAAAGTCAACTCTCGTAAAAGGACACTCTTAGTGTCCGTAATAGCGAGGTATGGGGATCAACAGAGGTGGTGGCCCGGGGCTTGAGATTCCAGTTATTTATGAGTTACGTGACGACCCGACATATGTTGTAAGGGCTAGTTTATACCTCGCGCAACAGTCGAATTTAATTCAAGGCCCCACAAGCAATTAAATTCGACGATAGCGCGACGTCCAATACGAATCAAATTCGTCTGGTAAATTAAATTCATCCAAGACGTTTTATCGGCGTCTTGGTTAGACGGATAAAATATTGATAACGCCTCTTCAGTTTAAACGTCGCACTAGCGTCGCGTCGAATGAAATGCATACATTTTTAAAATGTATTTCAAACTTATTTTAACAAGCCCGCAGCGATCCGTGGCGACCAGAGACACTTCAATTGGGAAGTGAATTACATTCGACCGTATTGATCTCGACGCATAAAACTAAGCCACGATTTTATATCGACGGAGCGACGAATTTAATGGAATTAAATTCGTCTGAATTAAATTCGACTGTAGCGCGACGTATAAACTAGACTTGACATTGGGAATGGAGGTGAGGGCTTGGTCTCTCCTAAAGAATGCAAACAATTGATCTCACGGATACAGAATATGGTGTGTGTGCAATGTGGGAAACTGCGGGTCGGCGGTCCATTATGGTCACGAATAAATCAAACTGAGCGAACGCTGTCGGTGGTCCAAAACCAGCCAAAACAAATGAACTGAAGTATGTATGTGTCTGGCTACATTATGTAGTTGTCCTGTCATCTTTTCAACAGTCACGGTATGTGGTCACATGCGTTGAACCACACATCTGATTTCATTCACAGTCTAAAAACGGTTAAAATCATCTTGTGATAAACAGCACCACAACTGTGTGTTCATTTTTTTTTCGATAGATGTATTGCGTGATAATGTTAGTTTATTATTACGCCGGTCCGTATAAAAAATGCATTGTTTAAATAATTAAAACGTGGATTGCGGACTACGGACTGCGGACTGCGGACTACGGACTGGGTATAAAATATGGACTGAGGTGTAAAACGAGGGCTGCGGACTACGGACTACGGGCTGGGTATAAAATAATGAGGATCGACAGTGTAAACATAAAATCTTGCTTTATCTCGGCAAAACAGCTGGATTTTTAATTCGTAAGGTTGCTCTGAAGAGTGTTTGGTATTTTAGTTTTTTAGCAGTCGACCCAGGGTTCAGCCTCTTTGCATTTGAGGTCATTTAAAGCAACTATTCAATATTTTCGAATGAGGATATTTTATCTTCAAACAATTTTTAACGACTTACACCCTGCTATACAGTAATTTATTAGCGATCGTCTTTATTTCAAAAATTAAGTCACATAATTCAAAAGCAACGCGCTTTTTGGATTTTACTTACGATATGTGATTTTGTGGTACGGTACATTTCGTTGATGTACAATCCCCGCTCTTTCAGCATCAAGCTGTTCTAGTCGCAATTATTTCTATGGGCCTGGCCGTGGCCCGGTTGTTCTAAAGCCGGTTAACGCTAATTCGTGACAGTAAAAGTTTACGGAGGTTTTCATCTCGCTCGTTAAAAAAGGCTTTCAAAAACTTCTTTTAAGCTGAAGAGGTAAAGAAAAGTCCAACTCAAAGCTGACTTAAAAAAATCTTTTGGCAAAATGCTTATTGATTAGTTATAAAACTCAATCAAACTTCACAGCCGTTAACCCAGGATTAGGGCGCCCGTTGATTACGTGGCGGACAAAGTCATTCGCTACGATCAAAAAGTAGGTGCACTTTTCTGTTGAAGTCAACGGCTACAGAACATGTCTTCGCGAGAAGAAGCCTGTGCAACGGAAACTGTGCTGAGGTAAGAAATGTGCCACGAGCATCTTGAAAGTTCCCAAAACATGGATGGAACAGTCAAAAGTACTGCCCCCAAAATTGGACGAGCCAAGTGTTTATCATTTGTGAAAATAATCGCAGTCTTTGTCAATTATTGTACATTTCCGGTGCTGTTAGAAAAACCGAATAAACTTGATGGGACCTCTCGAACAACCTGTAATTTTAATGTAAGCTATTTCATATATCCAGTCCGTGTTTTATACCCAGTTAGTCGCAGTTCGTAGTCTGCACTCCATATTTGATACTGACCGATTATTCCTCTCTTTTTTGCACTTACTTTTATACTTAACAATTATTCACCGAAGTGGAGGTAAATAGTGATGGTTTTGACGGTATCCCGACAAATGGTGGGAAATAAGCGGCGAGGTAAATATCCATCACTATTACCTCCACTTCGCATGGGTGGATAATTGTTAAATATTTATGCGTTGCATGCTTTTTACCATTCGTCAAAGGCTTTAGTCTGGTAGCCGAAAGCTTATTTCTTCAAGAGTTTTTTAACCGTTGAACGTTTTTAGCTTTTAACATAAATACGTAGTATTCATTTTTCTTTTTTGTGGTTATTGATCAGACTTATCATTATTGTTTCAAAGATATAAACTGAATCGCCTCAGTAGTTTACTCAATTATTCTGAAAGGAACACCATACGGTACAAGATCAATTCTTATTTTTCGGTTGGCTTGCATTGGTTTCCTTTAAATTTAAATGCAAGGCTGATCTGACAGCTAAAATAATTTTATTGCCTAATATTTCGGTTCAGACAATACTAACCTTCTTCAGGGGGGGGGGGGGGGGAAGCTAAGTAAAAATTGGAAATAAACGGTTACAATATTTAAAGACGATACCAATGAAAAGTTGAGATGTGATTGGTTGATAAATAAAGAAAGCTGAAACGTGCACAGTAGACAGATCAAGTTTCATCGCGTCGGTTCATTCCACAGAGTTCAAGAACCCTATGGAATGAACCGACGCGATGAAACTTAATCTGTCTACTGGAAGAGGTAAAAAAGAAGAAGAGAATGAATGCTGTAGATTGCTAAATATCTAGCCCAAAGTTGTTTAAAGCCCTATCAGCACTAATCCTGGGTTAAGTATGCACAAGACCTATATGTTGTCATGGTAATTACCCGGATTAGCGCTAATCGTCCTTCGAACAACCCGGGCCTGGTAGAAAGGTAGAATAACGAAGAGAAAAACTCAATATGCCACAAGCAATGACAACGAAATAAACATTTCCATTGTGTTAACATCTTCTTATCTTCCCGCTATAAAACATGCAGACATTCCAGCGTAGTGTCGTCTAAAATGAAGAATTTTATTGCAAGAGCTTCAGTTTCAGGTTCTTCTTAAAGCCTGCAAGAGTTGTCATGTCTACTTTAACAAAGTTATTTCATAAACACACAACACTTTAAGCTTGGAAGACATGATTTTGTGGCATTAATTACAAAATACTATACAGAATTGCTGGAAGAATAACTGTGCAACACTATTTACTCTGGGCGTAGCCACCGAGTCAAGGATTACCCCTCACGTTTTTTTCCTTTGCTCGTAGTAGATGCATGTATATCTTTATAAGGTAACACCTAAAATAAAAGTGAAGTGAAGTGGTAGTAGTTTTCGGGTCACGATTGTCCACATGCGCAATGGGCGGTGATTGTGAGCCCGCGATATGATAACACTTACCTGGACCGGTCCTAATCTCGTACTCAGATCTCCCGAACCAACTGAGATCTGGCTACGAGATCAATTGTTTTCGTTTTGCTATTGGCCCTTTGCAGCTAACGGTCACATGGTACAAACTCCACCGTGCTGGAAAGTAAGCTACACACTGAGACATTCAAAACAAAGAAACTTCTATGAAGTCGCTTTGTTTTTTTGATGTTCCAGTGCGCAACTTGCTCTCCAGCATGGCGGATTCGGTACCATGTGACTGTTAGCTGCAGAATGTCCGGCATTAAGATACATGTCTGTGGAACTCAGAATGGAAAGACATCCCTGAAGAATGATCAACCACCAAAATAGAGGATACAGAGATCTTAAAAGCGATGAAACTCCATTGCCCCTTTAACTTGACTGTACGATATTTAATGCCTTTAACCTCGTTCCCAAGTTTCTTCGGTCTTTGATATCGAGCGAAATATGTTCCCTTGCTGTTGCTGCAAAGACCATACCACGTACGGCTTGTTTACATTTTGCTCTTCTTTTTCAGGAACAGGTTTGAACTGCTCATGCTGAGATGTCTCGAGCAAAGCGCGTTTGTGTAATCGGTGCAGGGCCCAGTGGCATGTCTGCGTTGTATCACTTTAATCGACTGAAAAAACAAGGGAAGGAGATTCCAGAGATTGTGTGCTTTGATAAACAGTCTGATTGGGGCGGACTCTGGAAATATTCGTGGGAAACTGGTGAGGAGTCTCATACTTTATTTATGCTTCCTTTTTAACTCGTGAATGCCTACATACGAAATGAACGAGTTAAAGCGATGGTGGAGTTTTCACTTGGTTGGTGGGTTGCTAACTTTCAGGCATGCGCAGTGAATGAGTGAACGTAATGTAGCGGAATTTCACTCTGGCGCTGGTCGAAATAAGCGAATTTTGCGTTTTCGGAAGGGAAACAAACCTCTTGGAAACGGTGAATCGAAAGAGGAACTTCTAAGGGATGCTCGACAGTTTCAACAGCGGAAATCAAGCTTTAAAGGCGAAGAAATTTTCTTTTCGCAACTGCTTAATAAGCTGTCTAGTAACTGCGAGGATCTTTCTCCTATTTGAAAAATTTTTTGTTCGATTTGTGGTTTTATTAGCCCGATGAGCAGGCGGATCTCAAATCAACTTTTAATCCGTGGAGTTCCTTGGTAATGTTCCAATGTTTCTAGGAATTTTCGTGTGGATTTATTTATTTATTCACCACGACATACAAACATAGAAAGTTACAATGAATAATAGACTAGGATTGTAATAAGTTTAGAGTAAATAATAAAAGTAAAAGAAGAAGTAAGAAGTGGCGAGGAGACCTTAAGAAACCCCCGGGCTTACACTGAGAGGTCTCCTCGGAGATATGTTAGGACTTTAAGACTAGTAAAGACATTGTATTGAGATTTTTTAACATACGGTGGTAAGACTATAAAGACATAACAGAGTCGGACGTTTCATGCAATTAACTGAGGAAATCAAGAAGCTTTCTTTTGAAGGTGGATAGACTAGGGGAAGACGTAATTGATAATGGCAAAGCATTCCATATTTTGGCCCTCTATAGAGTATAGTAAATTGCTTGATATTAGTTCGGCAGGTGTGAGGTCGAAAATGAGCTGAGGTTCTAGTATCATAATTGTGAATTTGACCACCAGTCGGAAATAAATTTAAAAAGGGCGAAGGCAGCAAACGTTGGTGATAGGAAAACATAAATTTTGTGTGTTCTCTTGAACACACAAATAATTACAGGTTTGATTGTGTATTTGTACTAAAATACTATTTTAATAGATCGATTATTCGTATTCCGAACAGTTTTTGCAAAATGTTTGAAAAACGTGTTTGGATAAGTTCGCTTCAAAATTGACTTCAAATCGCTTGCAAGACGCCTCGCGGCTTCTAAGGCCTATAAAAAGACCTATCTGAATAAATATTTTATTTAGGAAAGCTTTTTGTGCGTTTTTCTATTTTTATTGATGAAACGTGACAACTGGGCGTAATGTAAACAAACACGTCCTCGCAACTGAAAAACACTGAACATTTCCTAGTGAATAGCTACAATATAAAGCCAAAATAGCAACTAAAGCAAGATTTAAAGCTTCTTCTCATATAAAACGTGACAGAAGCCGTCGTTTGAATGTAGAAAGGAATATTACCATGCCGAAAAAAAAAAAAGGAAGATTTAGGTTACGTGCTAGGTAACCAAAAGTCGTTCACATGTATCAAGTTTCATTCGGCAACAACGCGACACGAGGAAAAAAAATTACGGAGGTTCTTGGAAGAAAAACTGGACGCTTTTTTGTCGATTGGCAACCATGCAAAACCACCAAAAGAACGCACACGTCCACCTTCGCGTAACTTTGCGAGTACCGCTTTACGGTTACCACTATTCACTTCTGCATTCACGAGTTGGCTCACAGGAGCCTTTGATTACAATACGCTCCGGTGATTTTTATCGTGACTCGACAACGCGTTGCGTCAGAATTCTAGTCTCGTACCCAGATTCCTCTCGCTCTTTGGCCTGCATTTAGTCGCCAGGTTTGACTCAGAGGTAACTGAAAAAAAAAAAAAACATTTATTGGCTGCTCCGTATAACGACTCTTAATTGTTTTACCGTAACAATCCTGAGGTGAAAAAATTCTAATTAACAATTAGATTATGAGCTCGAGATTTCTATCGCGTGATAGCTGATGAGGGCGCAGCCCGAATCAGCTATCACGCATAGAAATCGAGAGCGAATAATCTAATTGTTTTAGTATAAATCTACTAGTCGGTCAAAACTAAACAAGTAAATTATCTATTTCCTCATCGTAGACACTTCGAAAACGCGACGAAGCGGCCGCCATTTTGTTGAAAACCGCTACTCACTATCTATCACAGAATAGATAGCGAGTAGCGTAGCCAATCAGAGAACGGCATTCGTGATAGAACACTAGTAGATTTATACTAATATCTCATAGTCTCTCCTAGCGAGTGGCGACCGACCGCTGGCCAAGAAGCCTGAGTCAGTATTCTTGGTAGGAAATAGTTGTGTCCCACTAGATAAGTGCAATGCTGGCTCTGAGACCAAGGATGCAACAACTTTGCAAAACTCCACTGATGAGCATGAACGTTTTAACATTCGTTTGAACGTGTTCAGAAAAACTTCAAGCCTAAACTAATTGCCTGCAGTAGTTCGTAGCCGTGTGAAAGACAGAACTTTCCGTTCTCTGACCTTATGATGCATGATACAAAGCACGCTCATGAAGATTCAGTCTAAAATCATTACAGAGACATTAATTGACTTCTTTATTTTTCAACTTGGCTTCAGGTACCGATGTATATGGAGAGCCAGTACATGGAAGCATGTACCAAGGATTGTGGTCCAATGGTCCCAAGGAAGGTCTGGAATATCCAGACTATACCTTTGACGAACATTTTGGGAAAGCCATTTCATCGTATCCACCCAGGGAGGTTCTTTACGATTATTTGAAGGGTGAGTATTAACATTTAAGTCTAATTCTGGTACCCGAGGCTACATCTTTTACTACAATGGCTTGATGTGATGATGTAAAAATGATCTAAAACTGGAAATCAACGACTTCTGGTTGCCTTCCAAGGCAATGATCATCCTTGTCATATGATAGGGACCTTGGGGCCAGATTCACGAAGCCCAGCTAAGTTAAGATGTATCCTAAGTATTGTTTCTTGAGAATAGTCTGTCGTCATTCTAACAATAAGCTATTGTTTAGAAGCGATACTAAAGATACATCTCAACTTAGGAGAGCTTCGTTAATCTTGGATAAAGCATCTTAACATCCAAACATACACGTTAATTCAAATTAAGAAAAAGGAAAGTTTTCTTCAGTTGTTCCCTGCACTCCTTTATCCTCATATAAACTGTCTTCCGCGGAGTGATCCAATAGTACATGCGAGAAAATCCTTCGCAATGCAGGTAACGATTGCGGAAAAATCCCACTCCTGCATCTTAAGAAGCTTTATGGAACCGGCACAGGAGCTCTTTTACGAGACCTTTGTGGAAGCATTAGCCAGCGAGAGCGTTGAAATCCCGGGCGTTTTCGTCGGTAGCCGGACGTCACATGGTCATGTCGCTTGACATTCCGACGTCGGTAGCCATCCTATCCATAATAACACTTATTTGTGAAACGCGTTTCCTTGAACAAACACTTTCTTTGTCAAGGTCGCTGGACCAAAAATGATCTTCGTCGTTGGATTCGTTTCAACCACGTTGTTCGTCAAGTGACCTACAACGACTCCACCGATGACTTTTCAGTGGTTGTCAAGAACCTTGCAGAGGACCAGGTACTTCCACCCGAGAGGTTTGACCACATGATTGTGGCATCTGGTCACTTCTCTGTTCCAAACATGACCTACTTCCCTGGAATTGACAAATTCCCTGGTCGAGTTATCCACTCGCACGATTTCAGGAGTGGCTCTCAGTTCAAGGGCAAGAGAGTTCTTGTGGTCGGTTCCAGCTTGTCTGCGGAAGACATTGCCGTTCAATGTCTTAAATACGGTGCTGAAAAGATTGTTTGCACATGGCAATCGAAACCGATGGGATTCAAGTGGCCCCCTGAGATAACAGAGAAGCCACTGATGACCAAAGTCGAGGGCAACACTGTCCATTTCAAAGATGGTACCACAGCAGAAGTGGATGACATCATTCTTTGCACCGGTTACCAATACTCCTTCCCTTTCCTTGAAGAGCGCTTACGCCTGAAGACTCCGAATGTCCTGTACCCAGCTGGACTCTACAAGTGCATCCTGTGGATCCACGGTGGAAATAACAAGGTTCTGTACATTGGGGCATTGAACGAGTACTACACGTTTACCATGTTTGACGCACAAGCGCACTGGGCTGTGAATTGTATCACGGGAGAAATGAAACTCCCGGACAAGCAAGCTATGGAGAGCGAAATCCAAAAGTGGATTGCCAGGTAATGATGTTTTATTGTCATTGTCATCATTGTCATCATCATCATCATGATCGTTGTCCTCTCGAGAAGGCGCCTAAGGCACTAAGAAACAAATAACTAAATAACTAAATAATTTTTTCCTCTGTAAGCGAATCTCTCAAAGAAACTGGAACTACGAAAATTAAAGTCCTTTGTCGCTTTCTAGCTACGAGAAACTACTAGCAAAAGCAGACATACCATCGTTATACAACAGACGATTACAGGACATTGCCATCTTCATGTATAAGATTAAGCATGAATTACTGCCACAGAGACTTTGTAATCTTTTCCAATTAGACAGTGGTTCGTATTACTTAAGAAAGCGAGAATTTGTTCAACCTCGATTCTCTTCGGTGACATATGGAAAACACTCACTTCGTTACCTAGGGCCTAAACTGTGGAATGATCTCACTCCTAGAATAAGATATCAACCCTCTCTGAAGCAATTTAAAAGAGTCATACGTAATCAGGACCTTACTGCCCTAGCAGCAAATGTCAGTAACTGTCGAGGCTGCAACCTATGCCGAGAATGACTTGGGTTTACATGATTTTTTGCGATTGATGTATGAAATTTTATTAATATGGTTTACGATGTAAATTTTAATTCATTTTTTATAATTTTTTAGAATATTTAGAATTTAGTTAGGTGTCCACTATTAGTAGAGGGGACTTCTCCCCTCAGCTACATTTCTTGACACGTTAATAAAGTTATTATTATATTATTATTATCATTATTATTATTATTCATTTTGTGGTGAAATGATCTCTCCCCTTTATTTTCTCTCCAGAATGGGAGAATTGAACGGCCCTCATGAGCAAATCGACTTTCAAACGGCTTATGTAGCTGATGTTGCCATGGCATCGAAGTACCCTTACAACATAGATTCTTCGGAGTTTTTGCACGCATGGGTCAGGTACAAAATGGATGACATCCTTACCTACAGAAACCAAAGCTACAAAAGCAAATTCACTGGAACGGTGTCCCCAGTGTTTCACACGCCATTTATGGAAGAGTTTGATGATTCTATGAAGCATTTTCTCAATACTGAGTAGTGAAGCAAGTATTTTTTTTTTTACAAGAAACATGCAAGCCACTGAACACGGCACATTAAAAGGCAAATTATAACTGCACTACTGTACACGTTTACGATATACGATCGTTTTTTTTTTCTTTTCAGTGCAAGGCAACTTCGTTCCGTTGTTTTTCCCTGGTAAAATTGGGAGGGGCTCGCCCCTGCCCATGTTACAAGGGAAAAGCTCTGGTGGGAACGAGGTTGGCTGCAAGGTCCTTTCATTACAGAAGACGATTCTTGGATTCCAAACTCAACACCCAATTAATAACCTTTTACTACTTGCAATAGCATTTTGTACTAACTAATTAATTATTCCTTTCTTTATTGTAGCTATCATTCTATGTTTAAAGGGGCACAATATTAGTTAAACTAGATGTGCCTCTCTCATCTCTAATGTGAAAGGCCATAGCTAGTTTTGTCCTCGAGTGTAACTCCAATGCACCAATCAATTCTAAACTTCATTTTAAACATGATTTAAACATGATGTATTGATCACCGAAAAGCCCCTCTGGGGAGTGTTCAATAAAGTATTATCCTATCTTATCTTAACTTCCCGTCCGGTTAACCCCCCGGACATTTAAACTGTTGAAGATTGGCTCCTTTAAATCGACACCTTTAAAAACTATTTTAAAGCCCGCTTAAGAGTGAATAATTCGCTCAAAAAGGTGAAACTCTGTCCTTGAAAACCCCTATCTCTCAAAAACATGGAAAAACTCAAGCCGGGCCAATTCCGCTAGACCAGAAGAAAAATCCGGTTTAAATTCCCCCTTTCCCGGTCACGGTACAGGGTCAAATGCCCGGTATTTGCCGGGCGGTGATGTTGGAGGTTCGAATTGATCGGCATAAAACCCTAATGTTGCAGAAAAAAAATGAATTTGTTACATTTACTATTTAACAACACGCAGTAAACTGTTTTAAACAGAGACATTCCGGCTTATGTTGCTGTTTGGCAAGACCGTTGTTTAGTCCTTAACGATCGATAACTTTGCCATGGCATCAAAATCATGCAAATATTTCTTTTAGGACTGAGATGGCGACGTTATCAATTGATGATGCCTTCCAGTTTATAAAAGAAAAAATGCCTTCCAGTTTCTACTAGAAATCAAAATTCCGGTAAGCCTTTTTCAAATTTTATGAAAAAGAAAACGGCCGCAAAGTTATCAATCTTGTCCGGTAATTAAATAGTATCTTCAAGTTAGCCTGCGTAGCAGTCGTTTCCATTTCCTTTGAGCACGAAAAGGCGCGCGAGGGCATTGGGCAAAAGGGAGCAAAAAATTAGGAGCCCTACTTTTTTTGCTCCTTTTGCCCAATGCCCTCGCGCGCTTGCCCCGCCTGGCTAAAAGGAAATGGAAACGACTGCTACGCAGGCTATCTTCAAGTCGATGTCATTTAAACAGGCCTTTTTCAGATTTTATGAAAAAGGAGGCAGCAAAGCTTTCACCAGTTTATAAAAAGCAAGTAAGCAGCATGTTAAATTGCATGTCGTATCAGTTTTTTTTCTGAATTAAATAATTCCATTTTCTACTTCAAATTATGAAAATACTTTTTTCAATATGAGAAAGAAGAACAATGGTCGCAAGTTTTCGATCCTGTTAGGTAAACTAAATCATAGCTTCCAGTTGCTACTAGCAACTTATTTAAGCTTTTATGAAAACTGAAGAGATAGGTAATTCAATCGAATCTGCCAGTTGATTTGATAAAAGCACCGAACTCCCGGATCAGCACAGACGGTGAGTGTGACGACAGTGAGCTGACGAGAAATTGGAAATTTGGCTCGACCCCAAGCCGCCGATTAGCCGATATGAAAGTCGGCTCACTCGGTAAGCGCGACGAGGCGTGGGAACGAACATTGATTTGAACGTTCGAGTTGCATACAGTAAGATTGTTGCCTTCGAAAGGTTCCGCTTTCAAAATATTCCGTAACTTTAATATTCGTTTCGTTTTCGAAGGTGTAAATATACCTCGCTAAAAATGCGAAAGAAGATCAGCTAGCATTTCACTTTTTCAGAGACTTCAATTTTCAACCAATCCGTTCGAACAGATCGTACTATATCAAGTGACAACAATATGTCTTTGCAAAAATAAACTAAAACGATCTGAAAACGCCGCCGGGAGACAACGATTTTTTTTGGGTTTCACCAAGAGAGGATCTTGATCCTCTCTTGGTTTTACTGATGCTTGTGTTTTCGATGCGTCTTTGCGTGTACGAAACATGAAAAGAAAAACCTTTTTAATCCTGAGACATCCGCGTGGACACCTTTGTTTTTTGCATACGTTCTGCACACATTCGATGAACCCACAGTTTTCAACAACGGGGAAGGATATTTTTGTGACAGTTGTAGCAGATCTCAGCAAGAGTTAATGGAATCCAAAACGAAAATTGTTGGGAATAACTAGCCATTTTCACAGATAATTAAATTTTGGAAAGAAAAAGAAACAAAGAAAAAACAAACAAACACCGCCAGATTGTGACGTATATGTGAAAAAAGTTTTAGAATTGTTGTTGAATTATTGTTACTTATCTCTGAAAATCGTGGCTACCAATCAGTTTTCTTTTTGGATTTCAATAGCCCTGTCTAAGATCTGCTTTTCCCGCAGGGTCATAAACTGCGATCTCGAAATACATTCGTATTAGGAGCTACCATTCCTACAGTTACCGCGTCAATCAGCCCTTAATTTACGAGTTTTAGTTCCCGACTTTTAATTTTAATAGTACTGAAAAAAATTCAACACACTTAAACAGGCTGTTTTCACGTCTCTGTTGACCTTTAATCGCCGATACGTTACATAATCAATAGTGTTATCTTGTTTGGTCTCCTCTCATATAGTTCAATATTATACAATGCAGTAGTTCATTTATAGCTTTTTTTACATAAGAAGTTGTAGAGTTTGATTTGCATCGGTGTCTTTCATTAACCCTTCTACTTACAAGGGCAAAGGCCGAGATTTGTCTCTGATGAAATTCTACCGCAATTATTAAAAGGCGCAGAGAAGTCCGCCATTTTTATGCTGGACATTACAGCGTTTCTTAATTGTGACTGAACTACGAGGATGGATGAAAGCGTAATTGTGTGGCCTTTCGCCGGAGTGAAAGCTGTTCAGTCAAAAGTGCTGATTCTCTATATTTCACTAGACAAGGTGGTCCTACCTTGAGCGTCTGTGGATGAAATCCTAACGGGTGACCATTCAAATGAAAGCTATCCTGCCGTGCTGTTTGTGATACTGTGCAAGGTGGTTCAAACTTTCGCGTCTGTGGATGAAATCCAAACGTGTGACCATTCAAATGAAAGCTGCTGAGCTGTACTTTCCTGTGGTGTTATTTAATATGTTGTATAAGGTGGTTCAAATTTTTCGGCGACTCTGTGGATGAAATCCTAATGAAAGCTATTGGGTAATATTCAGTTCTTTTCAAACCTTTTACAACGCGATATTTTGTTTAATTTGACCTTTGCGGCCCCTGCCGCAAGTGCAAGGGTTAATCTTGCTATATTTCTTCATTTGGCTGAATAAATAAACACCTTTATTCACCTGACATCTGGTGTTTTAAACGAAATGTCTTCCCATAATTTAGGCAATTTATTTAAATATGCATTTTGCAATATAAATAGATACGAGGATCTTTAAACTACGATTCAAATTGGACACTGATTTTCAGCATATATATATATCAAACTGTATCATCCGCGAGTAAGATTCGTTCGCTTTTTCTACGCGCGCATATCATAATTGAAATTTTCATCTGCCACTTTCTGCCATACCAGTTAAGTATAACATATAAATTAAGTTAACTCCGCGTTCCAGTCGCAGCTGGAATTAAATAAGGGATCCGAATTTCTAAACGCTCTCTTGTCTCTCAACGTTTCTTCGCACGACAGTCCACGCATGAGTTTGTTTTTCCAAAGTATTAAAATAACCGTTTGCGCTTCCGTGCACATTGTGTCTGTGGTTATTTGTTTTTTCAACTGGTTTGTGTTCAGGTAACCGTAGTTCATACAAGCCCGCATCGCCGTGATCTGAGCTAAATTCAAACGGCGCGACGCGATGTTTTCGTCCCAGAGAGGTCAAACGATAAGCTTGCGATGCGTCGGGTTTGCAGAACACCCGCTTGCACCCTTGCCGAAAATCCCCATTGAAAAGGGCATAAATTGCTACATTTAACGCCGCATTGGAGAAGGACAGAAGCAGCAAGCTCACATGCAAGTTCGAAGACAGCGAGATCGTTTCAAGGGTATGAAGAACAACGACGAAAAAGTAAGGAAAACAACAACACAAGAACACCAGCCACTGAAGAAACAGCATCCGAAGAACTTTGATTTTCGACTGTGGTACGCGAAATGTTTGCCTCCTGAAACTGTTCGGGTAATTTTTCGCGTGTAGGTTTCGAGTGATGACCGCATAAATGATCCGTGAGTACATCACAAAAGTGAACACAAGGGGTCCGCATAAGGCAATTGTGAAAAACAACATTATAAAGATTTTCCATGCAACTCTGGTGAAGTCCACAATACATAAACCGACGTCCTTCACCGAAGGTACGTCTTCGGATTCGAAGAAGTACAACGCTGGCGCTGCCGAGCAAACCATGAAGATCCAAACAAAAAGGATAAGTTCCTTGGTTTGCGAACGGCTCATTTTGAACTTCAATGGATGCACTATGATGTAGAATCGATCGAGTGAGATACAAGCGAGCAATCCAGCTGACACTCCGGCGTTCAAAAAATGAAAAAAGTATGTCAATTTACATGTTACACTTCCGAACAACCATGTACCCCGCATAACCCAAATAATTGTCCATAGAACACACATAAATGGAATCGTCAAGTTCGTTAAACCCAGACTCAAAACAAAGTAATTTGTCGTCCATTCGCTTCGCCGACTCCTGTGAATCACCAGCAGAATAAGGCCGTTGCCGAGTGCGGAGCCGACGAATATTGTCGACAGCATGAACATTTCTGCCACGACAGCCCCAGAGTTTGGACAGCCCGGAACTGAAACGACATTTTGGTCTGAACAGTTCGATCGAATGGATGTCTCCGTGGCCGCCATATTTCCCTTCGGGGCTTTGTAAACAAGCCACGGATGAAAGGCTTTCGCTCTTCATTTGCCAAGTACGGCCGTTGTTTCCACTGGTTCGATGACCGCCTTTGTAGTCATTGTGTCGTGAGAAGAAAACCGTACATGCCGTGCCTTTCAATTCCCTAAGGGTACAGTCCGTTTAAGAGTCGGCCACAACCGGCTGACTTTAACTTCACGAAATCTGGTGATGTTCAGTGTCTATTCTCTTGGATCGCCAAATGCAAATTACCGAATGTGTGCAATCGGATATCCGAATGTTGTTTTTGTCGTCATGTTGCCCTGGTTACCAGTCACCTGTCACTCAGTTTCGACTTAATTTCAAATGCAAACGAGTATTGGACGCAGTTTTCCTTTAATAATTCCAGTCGTAATATCTTATTTATAAACTGAACATCTGCAAAAGGCGATACAAGGCAAAACACACTCTTTCGTGAGAATGATCACTTTGCAAGTTTCCGCTCTGTTCAATAAACGGATAACCAACATATTAATATATACAACCAGGAGCGAATGAGTTGTCGCAGAAGACGCGAACAGGTGAAAAAGGAATGAAGCGATCGATCGTTCAGAGAACCGCGTTTACAAAACAACAGAGGCAGGCAAGTAGGAGAAAATAACGAAAAAAAAAAAGCGACTGAGTTTAAAGAATAGGAAAACAACATGCAGCCGCCGGACAATTCCTGTGAAGCGCTCGGTAAATTCTATTTATTTGGAACCAACATCGATGGGGAAAAAAAAAACTATGAGCCAAACATAATTATTCACGGATTCATTGGTTAATGATTGCAAAAAAATTTTAATCAACAGATTTTGCTTTAGTATATGTAGGGACACAACAAGCCGTGAAAAAACGGTGATGTGTATGTTTATGGCTTCCTTTGGGATTTCGCCGTTTTTGCTCAGCGGGAAAAAAAAACATTCTGTAGTTATATAATTTTTCTTGTTCCGAATTTCGAAAGCAGTTTTACGATGTGCTTATTTTAACATCACTTCATTATCGGGCTAATGACGACAAGGTGTTAAGCTTAAAACCTTTTCATGGCCTTTCATGCACACGCAGTAAAAAAGTAATTTTAATAAGTTCATTGAAACAGACATCTTAAAAAAAATGCTCGTTTTTACCATGGACATTTTTTTCTTTACCAAATGCCTTTGTTTATCAATAATCCCCCTAAGCTTAGCGAGAGCTGCCAGCATGCAATATTATCACCGCGATTGTCCGATTTGTCAGCCGTTCCTGCTATGGTAGGGGAAAGAAGCTGAAATCAAATAAAACGGTCCCAATACCGATACCAAATACTCGATATTATTGATACTCAGGTGTCAGTGAAAAATATCGATTCTTGCATGAAATATCGACTTTTTCGATCCCTTTCGATACTGTTCACTTGGACATTTGAAGGCTGTTTTAACTTGTTTAAGTGAGCGCTTGAAGGAAGTATCCTATAATTAAAGTTGAAACACTGTTGCTAAGGCTGTGTGTTTTTTGTTTAATGTTTTCAGACCATAAGTTTTTAGAGTGTAGATGATAACCTCGGAAAATTGTTGATGATGACGTCATGATTTCGGTATCGAAAAATAATTTTGTTATCGAAAAGTGCCAAATATCGATAAATATCGTGCTTGTATTGAAACGATTTGAAAAACCTGGTATCGCCTATCTACCACCCTTAGTCCTAATCAGTTTCGGCTTTCCGGCGTCCAGTCGTGCTTTGAACTTTTCATACATTTCCCTGTATGTTTTTCCCGTGACCTATTTTTAGTAGCAGTTCACGGCTGGTTAGCTATACAGACAAATGTATGGAAAGTTCAAAACACGACTAGACGCTTTCTGGCAGAAAATCCTTAAATAACAAGGACTGGAACCAGGTTTGTGAGCCCGCGAGAATGGGTACCCCCACCAAACCCATGTTTTCGCGAAAAGCACTGGGCTCTGAAATTTTGTTCCAGTCATTGTTATCTAAGGTCTTCCTCTCTGGCACAGCTACATCCCTCCAATTTTTTTTTCAAAATCCTTTTCCTAGTGCCAAAAGTTTCCAATTCATGAATTTTTCAGAAGCGATGTTTTATGAAAATTATTTGACATCGGATTTCCATACAAACACTGTTATTTCAAGACGTGTTTGCCTACTTGTCAAGATGGCGTCGAAAACCGTGATAAGGCCTATTTGTTTGCGACTTAAGCCGAGTTACACAAAGCCAGTGTTGCCTAGTGTAACATGCCCCGAAATGTGGTCCTCTGCATTCAAACTTTAGGTAGGTAAATTGGTAGATAGGTAGATCCATCAGGGGCCCGGTTGATCGAAAGCTGATTAACGTTAATCTACGAATAAAAGTTAACCGAGGTTTTCTGCTCGCTCGTTAAACTGTTTTTAAACTCTAATGTTACATGTAAGCAAGTGGTAAAGAAAAGTCAACCTCAAAACTAAGGGACAAAAATCTTTTTGAAAAATCTTTATTGTTGTGTAATTAAACTCGAACCAAAGTTCTTGTTAATCCAGGATTAGCTTAATCGGGCTTTGCGGAACAACTGGGCCCAGGAGAATTATTAAAAATTATACTAGACAAACTCAGACAAAAATATGACTTTGACACTCAAAATTATAAAGCGAAGTGACGTCTAACTTTTTAGACAAGGGTGAAGCAGAAAACCTCGGCCACAGTGATCTATATTTCAGATCAAACGACAGAGAACAACGAACAGTCACGCCAGGCATGTTTTATTCTTTAACTCTTGGACGTCATCGTTACAGATGAAGGCAAAATTACACACTTGAGCGTTTCAACATGAGCACTTCCGGTCGATAAGTACGTATGCAAGCAGTGCGTGCAACGATAAAAACGAGGATATATTTGTTCCTACTAAATTTGCGTACACAATAAATATATTTTATATCACGCAAAAATCGCTTACTTTATAATTATCATAATAAAAATATTACTCTCTAGTCCTTAAAAACTTTTTAAATATTTTTCTTTGTAGCTACACAAGAAAACGATAAAGCAACCTGCAGCGGGTAAAAGAAGGTCACTGTCGTGTATGAGCTATATTTTGGTTTTCAAATGAACATGAATGTATGAAACATATATTTATATTTGAACTGCCCTTGAAAGATTAAAATAGAAGACCCTCGCAGTCCTTTACGCAACTTTAGCACTTGCGAAAAGAAAGCCGGCCTGAAAAAAAATTCAGGCTTAACTGGGATTCGAACCCATGACCTCTGTGATACCGGTATGGCAGAGGAAATGGGTTCGAATCCCATTCAAACCTGATTTTTTTTCAGGCTTTCTTTTCGCAACTGCTTAAGTTGCGTTAAGTAACTGAGAGGGTCTTTCTTCTATTTAATTTTGATATTTCGCCGTTTTAGTTACGCGAAGAGAGTAACTAATAGTGGATTCGGTCTCGTAAAGGTTATGAGAAATCGTACATACTGGTCCAGCAGGCATACCCAAACCCTACATTATTCAGAGTACCGTAACCCTTCCTTTCCCCAGACACCATGGACAGATAACAAATATCCTGATATACATGAGGAAATATTCCTCAGTTGCTACGAAATGCGTGTGACGAGGGTGCGCCATGGTTGATGGGAAGGAAGGAATGTCCTTCCCACCAGCACCCGCGTCTTGTCATTTAAGACTAAGAAAGACGAATACGAACGAGTTAGCCTCTTTTCCAAATTATTCTGAAAATATGTAACAGTAAAAGACTCGCCCATAGTCAGGGCGAAACAGGGGCTATTTATCTCCCCTCAAAAATTCGTTGCTCCTTTATTGCACATTTTTTCAAAAAGTAATCATTTGACTTCTGAAATAAAGTTGTTTCCCCAATTAAGACTGCACTAAGCAACTTTAACCAGTTAAAAACTCGTAACTGCAACAGGTGACCTGTGGTACTGAACCGCGGGAAACCGCCTTGAGGGAATGTGATTGGTGGAAAAGAAAATACCTTCGGTGTAATATGTTTGAGTACTGATTGGGTAGGTTTCTGAGAGCAGAGATAGGTCAGAAGATAGAAAAGCTATAGGGTATAGGACGGTGCTTAGATATTGTCAGGTTTAATCGGCCTGAGAGAAACTGAAAAGACAGCAAAGAGAGGACTGGTAAAATCTACTCTTTTCGAACTGACAAGTACCATTCACTAGCCTGTGCATCAAGTGTAATCGGGGAGGGGGGAGGGGGTGGTAGCAAGAAAAAAAATTGAGAGAAAAAAGGGAACACTGGGGAGAGGAAGAGTTCTCTCTTTCCCTCTTCCCAGTCCTCCTTTTTTTCTCTCACTTTTGCTCGCTTCCCCCAAACCCTCCCCAGATTACGCGTGCTACGCGAGCTAACCATTTACGAACTGCCACGAGCCCACGCTCCTTCCTCTCAGCGGACTCTTCTCGGGGAGTAAGTCCCGGAGCCGACAGAACGGCGGAACCCCTAGTAACAGCCTAACTGTTGGCTTGCCAGAAAAACATTGAATCTGGGTTTTCTATATCTTCTCGTTTCGGAATATCTAACGATAGTGAAAAAATACCGTAAGCCGGCGGTTCTTGTTGTTGTTGTTGTGTCGTTTCGTACAATCTACATAAAGATGGATGGCTTTTTTTCTGGTGTAAAAAGGTACCCACTTTATATTCTGGACGTGTGACACTAGCGGTTGGTAATAATTAGCCAGTTCATTGCAAATCTTCCTTATGTTTGCTCCCACATTTCTCAGTTATCATACGGTTACCATCTTCGGCAGTCTCCAGGACATTCCCATTTTTAATGCTTGCTGTTCTCGTCAAAGGTGATCCAAAACGGTACCTCTAAGGCGGATGTCGGGCATTCGGGACATCATCGGAATACCGGAATGGCTGGCACTTTCATGACCCAGGTGTAAAGGCTAAAGCTCACTTTCGGCAATATCACAACTTGTCGTCGGAAATCTTTGATAAGTTTCCTGATTTCCCAGTGGAATGCGTACTTTTCCCAAATGTCACAGTAGAGTTCATGATCCCACTTCGTTTATTAACTTGGCACAATTGATTCCTCGGCAAGTGACACGACTTGGACGAACCATGAGACCATGTTGTGGCTTACTGAAAAGAGGAGTTTAGTTGACTTAGTAACGCAATCTTCCTCCCAGTCACGCAATACGGTAATCTTAAGAGGGGTGGGGAGGGAGGGGTGGTGTTCGCATAAATTGGCGACTAATCAGAGAGCTGTAAAAAGGAAAATACTACTAAGAAGCTTATTAAACTGAGGATAAGAGTAAGAGCAAGCTAATCAGAGAGATATGACAGCAAAGAAGACTCGAGTCTAAGCCGCCAGTTTATACGACTTCACCACTTATTAAGGTCCGGTGCCTTCTTTTGTTACTGCACATACGTTCTGCGCATCTCGGGAAAACATGTATTGAGAGATATTAAAATTGACAAAGGAACACACGTGAGACAAACCCACCAGTTGAAATATTTCTTGCCATTAACTGATCCGTCGTTCTTTCCAACTGTAAGGAAAAACAAAACAACAACCAAATTAAAATCTCAACACTTTTTGAATTTCGTCGCCGAGGAATTACTTTGAACAAAGAAAACTAGTGCGTTTGTGATCCTTCCTCCTCCCCCTCCCCTTCCCTCCCTGCAAACATTCACAGCGTGTAGGCTGAAATCTTACATACAAACACCTATTTGACTGCTGTTGATAAGTCCTTCCTCCTCCCCCCACCCTTCCTCTCCCTGCACCTGTTTGGCTACTGTTGGGGTCTACATTGACCAAACTTTTAATTGGGAATCTCATCTTGAAATTATCTCTAAAAAGATTGCTTCCGACATTGGCGCAATTAAGCGCATAAGACATCTAATGCCATTTAATATTTTAATCAATGTTTATCATAGCCTTGTTCAACCTCATTTTGATTATTGTAATGAGGTGTGGGGAAATTGTAACAAAGGCCTTTCTGATAAGCTTCAAAAGCTTCAAAATCGCGCAGCCCGCATTTTGATGTCCGCTGGATATGTTAGTAACTTGGATGATTTGTTCCGGGCACTAGGGTGGCGAAAACTCTGTCATCAAAGATTGGATAAAAAATCAATTATGATGTATACAACTCTAAATGGGATGACACCAGAATATTTAAGATCAATCTTTGTTTTTCGCGATAATTTGAATTATCATTTAAGGAATACTGAAAACACGCTAACTCTTCCACAACCGCCACTGATTATTTAAAGAAAAGTTTCTCATAAAGTGGAGCTCAGTTGTGGAACAGTTTGCCAATAGAATTACGGCAAGCAACTTCCTTGAATGATTTTAAGACTAAATTGAGACGCCACAGTTATTAGTAAGATTTTTAAACACGGCCTCCAAGAAAAGCAGCATTTATTGTTTAGCTTTGGTTATTTTTTAACTTTTATAATCCTAGTTAGGTAGATAGATAGTTAGTTGACAATGATAATCTAAGTAGCTGATGGAAAAACCGTGTATAAATAAAGTTATCCTATCCTATCCTATCCTAGTCCTTCCTCCTCCCCCCACCCTTCCCCTCCCTGCACCTATTTGGCTACTGTTGATAAGTCCTTCCTCCTTCCCCCACCCCTCCCCTCCCTGCACCTATTTGACTACTGTTGATAAGTACCTGGTTTCCTCATCTCCACGCCCAACCAAATTCCTTCCGCGAATTCCGCTGAACCGATGTATCGAACAACGCCAAGCTCGCCGTTCACCAGTACGCCAAGACCCTGTGAAAAGAAAAATTCGAAAAATAACCGTAAATAAAACAAAGATTTTTAATGCATTGACACCAAGCGACGTAAGTCATGAGTCCTTTTCACCGCTTTTTACAGTCGGACGAATGAACAATTCACATTGGCAATTTGTCTTCGATGATCTTCTTATGTAGATTTTTGTCAAACCTCAGCCTCGTTCGCACGCCCAACTGTCCTGAAGTCCTAAGTAGACCTGTACCTTTTAAGCGCTCTGTTTTCACTGGACCCTGATAACCTGCAACTGCGTTGGTTTTTAGGGCTGGGAACATTGTTCTGTTGTTCGTTTCATTTGTCCTCTTGACCAACCATGTTAGACGTTGCAAACGGTACAGGTCGCCTTGAAGTTCTCACCGAAAATGCAATGAAAATGGCAAATGCTCATGGTCGACCGGCGCATAGAGTCTGCGAAACACAAGAATGCGATTCTAGAAGTCAGCTAGAACAAACCTCTGTAAGCTGGAATTCTGCGGAGGACTTTCCTTTTTGCTGAGGTAAACTACCTCTCCGCGGTGTTGTCACGTTTCTAAAGGAAGAAACAGAAGGATTTAAAGCAAAACAACTCTTAGTTATACATCGTGACAAGGCACCACGGCACCGCGTGAATATAACCAGATTTTGGCAGCTAAAAGTGGTCGGGTCAGCGGGATTTTATTGAATGTTTCAACAGTGCAGCTCGAGGTAACAAGGGATGCTTTCTATTTCTACTTCTCATCTTTTAATTTCATGTTAATAGTTGTCTGGATTAAGTGCCAGCGCAGCGCCTGTGACGTCACAACATAACCGCAGCCAGCCAAGATGAGATTACAATTTAAAAAACTAACAACTCTATTTCTGCCCTACGAATGAGTGGAACAAGTGGGAAACTCTACACACTGATGAAGGCTGTGTTCTGAAGAATCTGAAAGTTGTTTCATTCCCGATTTTACTAGCTGGGCCCTGGGACGGGTTTCGTATAAACACTGGTTCACCTTCTAAATATGATCGTCTGGGTGGGTGAGAGTAGTTTGTTCTTGAGTGAATAGTGTAAGGTAATTAATATTTGAAGCACCGATATCAACATGAATATTCTCCTCAATCTTCGCAATCAATATCTATAGTACTGGTAAGAGAACATGTCTAAAGAACAAGACGTTATCGTTTCCTTTATTCGTCTGACTTTGTATCCTTCATCGAGATCGAGGAGTGATAATGAACCGACAAATTTCATGTTGGTCACGTGTTAGGGAAGACTGTGAGGATGACTTCCTTCTAGCATGATTAATACTGTTTACAGAACGTTTTGAGATTTCTTGTTTCAACTCATTTGCTATGCTGTTAAAATGTGCAATTATCTGTGCGATAGCCATGCCTTTACAGTGCGACCAGTATTACCGGGGTCACTTAAAACTGGCCAATCAGATCACAGTATTATACGAACTGTGAATAATAGGTCCGAGTTGCTGTGAACCTCATTATGAAATCGAGGCTAAGTGCAAAGCTTTCATGAAAATTAGTTTTCATTCATATGCAAACAAAACCAATTTTCATATGAAAAGCTTTTGCACTTAGCCTCGCTTTCATAATGAGGTTCACAGCAACTCGAAAATGGCCTATTCCAAAATTTTGGGTTTTAACTGTTGTTTTCCGTCTACTGGTGATTGGTTCAATCGGCTTTGGCTGAAATTCATTGTTCTTGCCCTGCAATCTGATTGGCCAGTTTTCTTTAAGCGACCCCGGTAACAGTAGTCGCACTGTAACAGAGACTAACGATAATCGACATGCATACTTATCAGATGCGCTGCCTCGTCTCGGTGTTTGGTCCGGAGTGGACTGGATTGATAGCTTCCGCGCATTGCCGTTGAGGTCTGGGTTGGAGTCGGTTTGTGATAAGTCGCTTAGCGAGCCGTGTGATCCAGAGGCTGGCAAGGAATTTTGGGAGCCAAATCTGCCCTTACCAGTAGGAGCGGATGGGATAGCAAAACCATTATGATCGGTGCGCTGTGATTGGCCCCCTATTCTGAAATTCACAAAGAAAAATTCTACTGAGTCCAAGGTTGGAGAATGGTATATATATACGTAGAGTGAAAACAGCGGAAGTAACAAAAACTCCTTGAAATCGACTCAAATTCAACACAAGACACAAATAGGCACCCAAACGAGTTCAGGTTCACGAGCAAATTTTATTAAAAAACAGTTCGTAATTTTGCCTTTAAATACGAGACCTTTTCCCCCATAGAAAACCTCATAATTTCCGCTATTGCGCAAAGGTTGCAGTGATGCTCAAATTACGTAGCTAGAGCACATGCAAGTGTATTACAAAGGTCAACGCAAACGCTCCTAGAGCTTGGCTTCAATTGGTTTGTTTACGATAGGTGGATTTTTTATCAGTTCAGGAAAATTCAACCAAGAAGCAAAAGGCACCGCATTCGACAGAAGAGGCAGGTGATCCTCTTGCATGCTCTCATTTGTTTTACTCTTAATTCTTTGTCTCTCTGAGTCGCACGAGTGGATGCCCGTACGTTTGTGAGTGACATGCACTCACTTACCTGGTGACTTTTGACGGAGGAGCAAACACCCCATGGCTTGGTTTACAGTCAAAGTATCTGATTCCTGATACTGAGCCATCGTTCTTTCCCACCGGCTGATCCAGCTCAATCCCAAGCCACATGCTAAAAAGGAGAATAAACATGCGGATTACACAGGAGAACGGAAAGAAATACGGCAAGGCCTACACGGCAGTGCAAAAAACACAAGTCACACACTAACAAGAAGAATAAACATACGGATTACACAGGAGAACAGGAAAGAAATACGGCAAGGACTACACGGCAGTGCAAAAAACACAAGTCACATACTAACAAGAAGAATAAACATACGGATTACACAGGAGAACAGGAAAGAAATACAACAAGGACTACACGGCAGTGCAAAAAACACAAGTCACACATTAACAAGAAGAATAAACATACGGATTACACAGGAGAACAGGAAAGAAATACGACAAGGACTACACGGCAGTGCAAAAAACACAAGTCACACACTAACAAGAAGAATAAACATACGGATTACACAGGAGAACAGGAAAGAAATACGGCAAGGACTACACGGCAGTGCAAAAAACACAAGTCACACACTAACAAGAAGAATAAACATACGGATTACACAGGAGAACAGGAAAGAAATACGGCAAGGACTACACGGCAGTGCAAAAAACACAAGTCACACACTAACAAGAAGAATAAACATACGGATTACACAGGAGAACAGGAAAGAAATACGACAAGGACTACACGGCAGTGCAAAAAACACAAGTCACACACTAACAAGAAGAATAAACATACGGATTACACAGGAGAACAGGAAAGAAATACGGCAAGGACTACACGGCAGTGCAAAAAACACAAGTCACATACTAACAAGAAGAATAAACATACGGATTACACAGGAGAACAGGAAAGAAATACGGCAAGGACTATACGGCAGTGTAAAAAACACAAGCCACACACCAACAGGAGAATAAATATACGGATTACACAGGAGAACAGGAAAGAAATACGGCAAGGACTACACAGCAGTGTAAAAAACACAAGTCACACACTAACAAGAAGAATAAACATACGGATTACACAGGAGAACAGGAAAGAAATACGGCAAGGACTACACGGCAGTGTAAAAAACACAAGCCACACACCAACAGGAGAATAAACATCAGGGCCGGGTTTTTAATCCACGATTAAAAGTTAACCGAGGTTTTCATCTCGCTCATTAAAAATGATTTTAAAGGCTCATTTTAAGCTAATGGTAAGACAAAAATCTAGGATGGTAGGAATGCACGAGAATGCTTGAAACCCAAGCCATATGATAAATCCTTCCATAAGAATACCGATATTTAAAGGAAGACGAGTCAACTCACCCTGTAGCGAACTGCGTTCTGCCAATAAATCTAACAATTCCGTTCTTCTGGCCTGCCACCGTCACACCATCACCCATCTGAGAGAAACATAAAGGACACATATCAGGCACGTCACCACCTCAGAATAAGCGGAATAGCTGTTACATTTCTTTTTAAAAGTAAATTTGGGAAGACATTTCTGCAAACTTTCGCTGACACATGATTATTTAAGAGCCATTTTGTACTCCAGTAATTCAAAAAACCAGTCTTATGAGGGATTTCTTGTCATCATTGTATGTATTCCTGTTCCGGAATAGGGTCAATCGAAAGCACCCTTAAGGTTACCAGAAACCAAACAGAATGATCAGTCCAATCCCATGGATTGTGCTAAGGAGACGCTCAGATGATGTAACGAGATGAAAAGTTTATACCGCGTCGATGAAATGCGTTACGTGTATCATTCTGCACTCAGTGAGTGCAACAAAAAGGAGTACTTATAACGCACAACTATACCGCGTTTACATGATATCGGTGAAAGTTCTCGTAAAATAATCTGAATCTTGATCCCGTACTGTTTGTAACGTTTGAATGTTCGACTCAAGAAGCACTTTGTGCTATAAACACCTACCAAGGGTTTGTCAGTCTTGTAAGATGCAGAGAACTGAACATAAATACACTCGATTGCAAAAACGTTGACAACTAAAAAGCATAAACCGTGAATGATGAGACCCAATGGCTTTATCGGTATAAGTGTACTAAATTTATTTCCATATTATTCTATTCCGCGTGCGACGGTTGATAACCAAAATTAGTTGCACCTGGTAAATGATGGAAACTGTCCAAACTTTCCTTAAAGTGTCCAAGTTGGCCAACAAGGGCCAATTTTTAGACACTACCCACAAATCCCTTTGGTCTCATCTTTCATGGTTTATGCTTTTTAGGTGTCAACGTTTTTGCAATCGAGTGTATATGAAACGTACATTTGAACTACGGGTGAAAGATTAAATAGAAGAAAAACACTCGCAGTTATTCACGCAACCTAAGCAGTTGGAAAAGAAAGCCAGAAAAAAATTCAGGCTTTAATGGGATTCGAACCCACGACCTCTTTCTTGTCGCAAGTGCTTAGGTTGCGTAAATAGCTGCGAGGGTCTTTCTTCTGAGCGCAGAAAACTGTTGTTATCGGATAAAACGGTTCTTTTCTTTACAATGCAAGTAATCCGTAGCAGTCTGTACGGAGGTGGACACATCTGTTATAGCCAGTCCTCACAAATGTTGTCGTTTGTACGCACGTACGGTACTCGGCAACAGAGAGATTATGCAGGAAAGGAATGTTCAAAGAGTTGTGTACGCAATTTCAGCATCACTTTAAAAGTACAAAAAAAAAAAAAAAAGAAAAGAAAAGACATTTGCATCAATGAAAGCCTGAAACAAAACTATTCGAATGTACAGAAACTATGAATAATAATCTGTGGCTAAAGTTTGCAAATAGCCAGGACTAAAAAGATTTCCCGCTTTGAGATAATCGGTAGAAACTGATGGTAGCTTGCTTTTCATTTGAGAATGATTTATTCCCTACCATCACCTTTGGTGATATAGAAACTATTATTTCTTGCATTGCTGCTTTAATAGTTCTTATTCTTGCTTTGTACAGGACTGGGGAGTTCATGCAGACTCACCTGAAAACCGAGCGACTCATCACTTCCATTCACTCGAGCGGCGGAGGGGACTGGGGAATTCGATCGAGATCCTGATCTTGAATTAGACCTTGATGAAGCCTGTGAGTTGGTTTGGGAGACCTGGGCTTGAGCAATGCGAGAGGCAGAGGTTGGCCGAGAAGTGGGGCGGGAGTTTGGTAAGGAGTCCGCTTTGGTGACCTTGGACAGCGGTGCGAAAATACCTGATGATGGATATACAAAAACAAAACCGTGAAAATGAAGAAGAGATGGCTAATGTTGCTATTGGACTTACACGATCCTTGAAGTAATTTCTAGCATTTCAGTGAATGAATGACGGACACATTTTAAAAAAAGAAAATGCTTACCTTACACCTCCTTCAATTCTTGAAATAACGAAAAGCTTGTGAATATGTAACAATCCTTTAATTTCTATCAGCTAGCGAATCCCTTTTTTGTGCGTCACTTGTTTGTTTACTACTTATTTAACTTTTATTTTAGTCAATTCAGTTGTAAACACCAAATGTAAATGTATTTAGTTTAGTATAAACATACCTACCCGCCTCGACTAGCTTCAGCTATTTGCGGGTAGGTATATAAACACCTTGTAACTGTCTATTTTTAATAAAGTGTTGTTGTTGTTGTTGTTGTTGTTGTTGAAACAAAAGTCGGGCAGTTTTTCGTGTAAGTTAGCTTACTTACTATTCGTTATACTCCACAGGGTGGTTTTACCTTTTTGATTCTGTGAGTAAAAACCAGTGTGACCATTGGCATTCATATGAAAGTATCGAGCAGCACTTTTGCTATGACAGTTTCTGGTACAGGTCATCATACTATACAAGGTGATTGTGACTGTCAAGTTCGTGGTGAAATCCCAGCTAAATTGAGACCATTCAAATGAAAGCTATTCAAAATGCGTTTCAACGTTTGGTAATTATCTCATGACCACGGCATTTCTGTCTTTTTACAGTGAATTACCTCAAAAAGGACACCACCATAGCACGGACACCTTTCTAACGTAGAGAGGTAAATTTGTTTCTGGGCCGGCCACATTTTAAATGTTTTTTTTTTTTTATTCTGTAACTAGTTAAATTCTCTTTAAATCAGGGGCACCCGACGAGGACATTTAAGCAAAATACTTTAACCGTTGTCTCCTGTTTTCCCACATCGTTTTTCGTTCTTTTAAAGACATATTTGAGTAAGCTAATACAGACTGATCTGTTCGGATGCTTAAACTGAAAATTTAAGTCACAGGAATCCAAAGTTATGAGCTGCTGTTGACTTACAACGAAAATGCTAACTGTGTGGCTTCATTTTAAACGACATACATAAAAGGCCATTTCCGAGTTGCTGTGAACCTCGTTATGAAAGCGAGGCTAAGTGCAAAAGCTTTTCATATGAAAATTAGTTTTGTTTGCATATGAATGGAAACTAATTTTCATAATAAAAACTTTGCACTTAGCCTCGCTTTCAAATTGAGATTCACAGCAACTCGGAAATGGCCTATTTTTTTCCGTCTTACGAAATTTTGAGGAGACATTTTCCTAAAGAAACTGATTGGAAACCTTAGATTGCTTTTACAACCAAATCCGAATTTCTGAAGCGACAACGACCCTCCGAAATAATAATTGTTTTTTTTTTTTTCAACCAAAATGATAGATCGCGGATCTATTGGGTGCCCCCTAGGACATCTTTCTAGGGGGGAGGGGGGGGGGGGTCCCCGAGAGCGTGTGCCTTCGGGATAGTTCACTGCATTTGTTCTGACTCGATGTACTGTAATAATAATAATAATAATAATAATAATAATAATAATAATAATAATAATAATAATAATAATAATAATAATAGCCGTTTATTCACAAATCCAAGTGAAAAGGAGATCAACGAGGTTTTCCCTTTCTAGTTCATCTCCTGATAAGATCAAAATAAATTAAAACATTAATTATTTACAACTGTATTATTACTATTATTAATAATAATAATAATAATTATTATTATTATTACTATTATTATTATTATTATTATTATTATCCATGTCACCTTACCATGCTTTGGCAGACACTGGAAGTAATACACTCCTCCAACTGAACCATCATTTTTACCAGCAGGTGTTTCAAGTTCCACCCCTGCCCACTCCCCTGAGGCAAAGTCAGTCAGGCCACAAAATCGAAGGATTCCAAACTGAAGAAAAACATAGCTAATTAATAAGTTACTAGATTTGCATTGCAGTTCAGATCACACAAGCTTGTATAACTTCATGAGGGAAATTTATAACTAGAAAGAAAGCCATTTTACCTAGCCAGTGCTGTGAGTAGTATATAGTGTTGGAAAAAAAACCTGGCTTTAATTGCTTCAAGATGGCGCCCGAGCGAAAGTATTATAAGTATTATAAATCTCGCAGGAGTAAAATCCAAGATGGCGCCCAGCCGTCTCCGACGGAAGTGACGTCACGAATTAGGATCAATTTTACGCTGGGTTAACGTCCCAGGCCCCGCTCGGTCGCGCGCACGAGTGACTCAACTGGAAGAATCTCGCTAGTCAAAATTAATCGTTAGAAAGGAATTCTTACCAGATCTCTTTACAGACTTTACGCGAATCTCACTCTACAAAAATCTCTCGCTGTAAAAGAAATCTCGCTTTAGCAAACTTTAGAGGTAGCACCCAAACCCACCATCTGGTTATAGACTAAAATGACCGAACTACGAGGGGTAAGTGAAATAAAAACAAAAACAAAAAAACAATTCGGCCCCGAATCAGAAAATCATTAGACAAAACAACCCCCACCGTAACTCCAGTCACGCATTCACTCTTATATTACGTCAATGATCCAAGAATTTATCTTACTATGAGAGATTCTTGGGATCTTGTAGTTAAGGGGGGACTTAACGTAAACGCCATTTTACCGCACTTTACATGGCTTTTATGGAAATATCTCGTTCACGTTTCAAGCGATCCAAAAACTCTATGTTCATCCCGTAAATCTATGTTGTGGGGTGTCTTGTGAATTTTGGGGTGATTTTTGGGTATATTTGGGAGGAGATAGTTTTTCTAGAAGGATTGGTTAAATAAAGAGAAATAAGAAATATTGAAGAATTAGTGAAGTTTTAAAATAAGAATTTGTAGTTAATAATTAATAGACGGATACCTAGTTAGTCCACTAGCAACCTGGGGTGCTCTTGCGTGGGTATCAACTGTCTGTTAGTGTTCCAAAAATCATTTTTTTTCTTCTATCCCTTCTTAAAAACACTTCAAATTTCATTCAAATTTAGGTTAAGTCCCCCCTTAAGTGTAGTATTGTCACACATTCACTTTTACATTGATTAAAATAAATCTGCCCTGCTTGTTGTGCAGAGAATGAAGAGCGCAGGGTGATATCCTTTGAAAGATTTAAAATGCGCCCTTTCTAATTCAAATTTTTTTTTTGTAAAACAGCAGAGCTATGGATTTCTTTGTATCGATTACGCATTCTAGGAACTGCGTCTACTTCCGCTAATTTGATATTGTAACAAAACACGACTTTACACAGCTTATGCGTTTTGTATCAATTATATAAACGCATAACCAAGCGTGAAGAGGATGATTTTCATTTCAATCTTACATGGAACAGTGAACTAACATTTTCTGGAGCTGATCTTGTAAAACAGACTAAACATAAAATGTCATTTATGGACGAAATAGTTTACCGTCCACATATGAAAAAAAAACCCCAACAAAAACAACTGAAGGAGGGCCATCCATCCATCCATCAATCAATCAAATGGAAAACCATGTTGTCTGGCGGCGCTATTTTTCCCACGTGCGAGTTCGTTGAGATCAACTGCTTAGTAATCGTAGGGATGGAGCGTATTCGACTTCTTATCCTTACACTTCACCTACAACAGTGTATGAGCGGTTTGTCAAGGTTCCGAACCGAAAGACGAGGCAAATTCCAAAACGGTAAGAAAATTTGCTGATGTTGTATGTACGTGAAACGCGTAAATGGTGTACTCGCCAGGTGATGTGTAGTGGTTGTTTGCAATCTTCGCACCGCTTTTTGGTGGTGAAATAATTTTTTCTACCGGTCGAATGACCGGTGAATGAATGGTAAATTAATGGTGGATGGTAAATTCAGGCTTAAAAGTGGTGGGTGAATTGAATTTTGCTTTCAAATTTTATTTTAGTCTCGTTCTAGGTGGGAACCTAAATGGCGCTCGCCATGTGGTGTGTAGCTAGTAGTTGTTTGTAATCTTTACATCGGTCAAATCACCACTCAATCATTCGATTCTTATGCTTATATACATTTCTCTTTATCAAAGGGAACTCTAATCCCATCCCTACAAGACCACCATGTGCAGGTCAGTTCTTGTGCAACAATTCTCGATGCATCCCGAAACACTATGTTTGTGATGGTGTCAATGATTGCGGCGATGATTCAGATGAACTCTCAAACTGCACAGGACCAAGTTGTCGTCCCACCGAGCTGATTTACATTGGTAGCGAAAACGAAATGGGAGATTTCCTGATGGTCGATTTAGTCCGCGGAAAGTTAAGGTATGGAGTCTTTTAGAAGCTTTTTATAGCAGTAATTCTAAAACGAACAAAACCACCCTCTACTCCAAATTACCTCGAACCAGAAAAACAAAAATACATTTAGCTCAGGCAAGTTTATCGCTAGAGCAATAACAAGCTATTTCAAAAAGAGAAAGTGTTTCTGGAATTGTTAGGAGTACAATCCACTCTAGCGCTCGCTTTATGTTATTTATTCCGCCGTTTTACGTTCGTTCGAGACCTACAACTTAAGGCTGGTTTCCATATGATCGCAGACCTTATTGCGATCTGCGATCATATGGAAACCAGCCTTTACTTCAATCGGTACCACATACTAAGTTATTGTGACTCAGTACCTTTATTCGCTGAAAGCAGCAGCTTGTTATCTAATAAGTATGATGAAGAATTAATTACCGACTTCAATTGTGTTCTCCGAAATTCCCACACAAACAGAAGCGAGATGTTTACACACATGTCGAATTTAACTACGTTTGAGGTCAAATAAGTCAGCTTGGTGAATGCGAATTCCTTTAATATCTTTCAGATCTTTAATAGCTAGCTTTAAGTGTATATTTTCCCCTTTGTTTAAATAGTTCAAATTTCACTTTTTTTTCCACAAAGAAGTATTTCCACTACAATTTCTAACATAACCCCCCCCCCCCCCCCAAAAAAAAAAAAAAAAAAAAAAAAAAAGCTGAGGCTTTTTAACTGCTGGACAGGAACCCTCAACCCTGGTCCTTCAAAAAACAAAAAATAAATTGTGTTGTAGCATTCACTCTTATATTTCCTCTTTTTCATCGCAGAATCACTGCCAATATCAATGACAGCATCCCCACCCCAAATGGTCACCTGGCACTTGAAGAAAATTTTGCTGATAATCACTGGCATTACATTACATTGAGTCTGGTGGGAAAGGAGTTAAAGGTCACACTTGACCAGCAAACACACCACCTTGTACTGCAGAGCAAATACGCCTCAATTCGCGTGACAGGTTTTGCGTATGTTGGAGGAGGTCTACCCCAAAGCACATTGAATCTACTGAGAGGATATAATCCATTGCCAAATCCGAGAGGATGCCTTCGATACGTGGTCCTCAACGGATGGCAAGTGTTGTTAAACCTCGCAAAAGCGCAGATGACAGATGGTACAGTTTATGGTTCCTCTCCCCCAAAAAGAGATTACCCGCCCGAGGAAACTCTGAGCTTTCAGTATCCAGACTCATATCTAATGATACCTTCATCAGGCAAAGATCTCTTCAATGTCCACATGTGGTTTCGCACGTACATCGCCAGCAGCGTTTTAACGATCCAAACGGGATCAGCCGGGGTAGTTAGAGTGTCATTGATCAATGGAAAAGTGGTTCTGGACGTTTCGCTAGTAGGAGTTAGCCGACTACCTTCGTTAATCCAGGGAGAGAGTTTAAACGATGGTGAATGGCATTATCTCTCTGTGGCTATCACCAAAACGGAGATAAAGATGAAACTGGATCATTGGCAGCAACTATGGTACGAAAATCATGCCTTAAATGTTACAAGCTTTGGCAACTACCTGTACATCGCAAATTTTGTGGGTTGTATCCATGGTTTACATGTGGACGGTAAACTCTTTGAGTTAGGCGACACAACTTCGAGCTATTACGCTGTCGAAAAGGTGGGCAATGGTTGCAACATTTCAAGTCGTTGTTTTCCAAATCCGTGCCGACACGCTGGCAAGTGCAGCGATCTACGGTCTGGTGATTTTTCTTGCGATTGCCAAAAGACGTTTTACCGCGGCCCACTCTGCGAACAGCGCATATACTTAAGGACCTGCCAGGAGTACAAAAATCTGGGTCTAAGCGATGACGCCCACTGTAAAGTGGACCCGGACGCTGAAGGACCCAATGACCCTTTTGAAGTTCTTTGCAAGATGACTGATCAAAACCACGCAAAAACGCTCATCCATCATCAGAAAATGGCACCTCAAGCAGTTTCATCTGTCCAATATGATCAGTATCGGGGTAACGGTTTCGGTCACGGTTACGGTTACTGGCACCAGCTGAAATATTCAGTCCATCTAAAAGATATCAAGGCTTTAATATCACAAAGTGAGAGATGTCGTCAGTTTGTTAGTTTTAACTGTTTCGGGTCCAAACTTCTACAAGCACCGACGGGTCCGGCCGAGGTAAACTGGAGAGGAAGGGGTTGGTGGTTTGTGAGTAACTATTGGCCGGGTGCACCTGCAGGCAGTATGAAGTGCGCATGCGGTTTAAATGGAACATGCGCGGATCCCAGATTTGCTTGCAACTGTGACATTGGAGACGAGACATGGAGAGAAGATAAAGGTAAGCCGCATTTTTTTCCGAGGGAATAACTCCTCAGTTTTATTGATGGACACCAAGAAAAAAATTGTAATTGTAAACCACTGACTAAGTGAGTTAGATCATACTGTATTGGTATCGACATGGATAACATTTCCACTGCAATTTACAATTTACAATTCATACATTAATTAGAATTTACAAGGGTTTATTTATTACAATTAGCAAAACTTTCATATCATGCTTTCGAAAAATGTCAACCCGGTCTTAGTTGCATCTCTAGTACCTTTCGAAACTACATTTCCTTTCATCGTATTTATGCCTTCCTCAAAAACATCATCAAATCGCTCAGCGGCCATTTTGAAAATTAATGCTCCCCGCTATAATCACCTCGCGCGAGGTGATTATAGCAGGATATGACGCAATCCTCGACCAATAAGATTAACAGAATCTCTGTAATCACCTGAGTAATTGTACTTATTTATAATATTATCCAACGTCTATCGTTTGACGTACCGATAGTAGTCAGTTACTCGTACTTTCCTTTTGGTTAAAACTGTTTTATGCAAAAGCTATAGGAATCAAGACTACAAACTTTGTCGGAGACTGATGTGTGAACGAATTTTTTTCCTGTGAAAGGACATACCAACTCAATGATACGATTTTTTTTTCTTACCAACAGGATACCTTACAGACAGCACCAAGCTACCCGTCTTAGAACTTCAATTTTCGAAGTCTGCTGCTCGATCTTACTTTTCCGTTGGACCGCTGGAATGTTTTGGAACACTCAATACTGACGGCAGCCAATTATCAGTCCATGTGCAACACCAGGCTTCGCGCTTCGTGTATTCTTCATGCCGCCTTGTAAATCCGACTGTTCCTCGTCCAGGTTCTCCTTCTCCAAGCTACACTGAACAGGAGATTTAGCCTAAACGCGGGAAGTTCAACGAGACTAAGCCTACGCAGTTGTCCACAACTGACAAGACTACGACACCGCAACCAACTAACTCACCAACTCCTACGGAATTGTTTACGTTTACAAACGTCTCTAACAAAACCGCACTATTGCTAGCTATAGATTGAACGCCAAAACTCTGTTATCCTAAAAAAAAAAAAAAAAAAAAAAAGGCCAAACCCTGTATTGGCACACGTG
This sequence comes from Pavona decussata, assembly GCF_977016875.1. Classification (NCBI taxonomy): domain Eukaryota; kingdom Metazoa; phylum Cnidaria; class Anthozoa; order Scleractinia; family Agariciidae; genus Pavona; species Pavona decussata. Next base: position 740,468 of record NW_028145585.1, read on the forward strand.
TGTTTCCCAATAAATACAAAGTGTCTCATTAGTTTTCTCCAAGATTTTAGTTCAAACCTTTCACATTAGCAAATTTGAGTCATGAAAAAGATACAGGTTAGGTTTTTTGTTGGTATGGCGCTAATTCTCTAGTTAGGGTTAGTGAACACAATGTAATCCAGGTATTTCTTTTGATGTTTAGCTACTGGAGCCGGTTACAAAACAGCCGTCCAAACTCGTTCCTGTTCAGCCTGGTCAATCCGAACGGTTTATCACCAACAAAGATGCCTTTAAAAGCTGGACGAGAAGGAAATGCGATCTACTGTAACAGTGGTTATGGACCCACAATTGGAAGTGGTCATGACCTTTTTATTAGCAATCTACCAGTTACAAACTGCTGCCAGGTCAGCTTGAACAGATGGTACCGGTGTCCAATCGGTCTGAATGCTACCACGTTTTTAACAGGAAATCAGTATTTTACTATCAGGGAAATGGAAGTGTTTGGTTTCGAGAAGTAAGGCGCATTCGTAACTGTATTGACAGTGATTAAGTAAATGATTTACTCGCCATGTTGTAGTTATTGATGGTTTAACCGAAACCCCCCTTTGAGGATTCGGATTATCAAAGTGATTCTGTAAATCACATTGCGTTTGATTTCTTTCTCATGTTGTAGTTATTGATGAAGTTGTGTTTTACTCATTAAAATAACATTTGTCTAATTGATCTTTTACAACCCAATGATCACGAAACGGGTGTGCCACACCATGGTCACGTCACCAGAGACAGACTTTTCGATAAAAATACATACTAGGATACGTTGTATGAATAAAGCTCATCCGGTATTTGTTGCAAAGTTTATCGGGTTTCCGCTGTATTTACCTCTTGTTTGTTTTCTTGGTTTTCCATTCTTTACATCGATAGATAAAGACCCTCTAAATTTACTTGCGGAGATATTGTGTAAGCGTAGTTAACTAGAACAAAATGGAGAGTTGTTTGTCTACCTTACGCAGTACTAGGTTTCGTGTAACGCGCACAAATGTTCCCCGAGATGGTAACCCTCCCTCCCCTCCCCTCCGTGAGGATTAGTCATGAGAAAAATGGTTTTGTAGAGTATTTCCACCAAAATCTTATTGGTTGCAACCTCATTAAAAAAGAGTTCGCTTCTAACGACCAAATTAAATTAAGACAGAGGGTCCAAATGATTACTTTTAAGAAAATAACAACAACAAGTAAACAAAGCAGCGATAAAAATCCATTTTCAGTATGATCCTCGCGTTTCAATCAGCCTAACAGTAAAATCAACCGATCGATATTCATCTTATTTTGAAGGCACTTGTCAGTAGTCGGAAAATATCTCTCACCACTTGCTCTAGATCCACAGTCTAATTATCCAAACGGACATTGTAAATGTTCAAGATCTTACCGTTAACTTGTTGTCGCGTTCGAATGTAACACCTCCAGTTCTGCTCTTAAAACTCTCTACAGGCATGTTGCACTTGTTGGAAAACTTGCTGCGGAGTATTCTCTTCATCTTCTTCAAACTTGCATTGGTCGGGCGAATACGTCTTCATGTGCTCCCAGTAATAGCTTGGAAGCGAAAATGTTTGTCGCAAATGTCACAGCTAAATAACTTTTGCTGCTGGGCATGTTTCTTTTTCATGTGTTTATCAAGGTAATATTTTCGAGCATACTACCTGCCACAAATGCTACAACCAAACTTTTTCGGAGAAGCGGCGTGCATTGACTGTTGGTGTCTTTTTAGATGATAGTTGGATGAAAAGCTCTGCCCACAAATAAAATGTCACACACAAGTATTTTTTTCTACCACCGCTCCACCAACATAATCCTTTTTATGCAGAGGAAAAATTCTGGCCGCAATGGGTCAGGTTCGTGACTAGATGATACCCTCAAAAAGGTTTTACCTAGCAAACTAAATCTTTGAAGTGATACTCTCGTTTTTTCGAGAGGGGGACCAGGAAACCATGTTTTTTCCTTTCAGTGAGATCTAAATTTTGTTTCTAACGAGATTCTTCTAGCTGGATTCTTCCAGTCAGATCTAGGTAAGTTTTTCATTCTATGTGCGCTCCACGCCCGCGTGTGACCGAGCAGCGGCCTGGGACGATAACGTAAGGCACATGTATACCGGAAGTAAAATCGGTACCAATTCGTGACGTCAATCCGTCGGAGAGCCTCGACATGAAGTCGAGGTTAGACGCTATCTCGCATTAATTATGCAAAAAATGTTATTTAATTTTTTTTTTTATAAATCAACTGTATTTGCACAGTACCTTATTTCCTCCAATGCAAACTTGATCCCCGATTTTAAGCCCCATTGCAGCCAAAGTCATTGGGACCTCATTCTAAATGCAAACAACTTTGATTAGCATGTAGTTGCTTATACTATCACATGCTATCACACCAAGTCGGGGTTCAACAATTTATTGGCAAATGATGACAAACACCTCACCAGGGTAAGGTTTCAAGGCGTAACAGCAAGGAGACTGTCCAACAACTGAACTGTACGCACATGTCCTGATGACATCAGAACTATCAGCAGCCATGACTGCATGTGTGCTTTTACTTTCTTGCATTAAAGCCGGCAAGACAGTACTTTTACAAAAGTCAAGGTTTCCATTTAAACTTCCCTTTAAATTATTGAAGCCATGACCTTCTTGGCATGAACACAGATCATCAGGACAAACTCAAGAGTGATTATCATGTAGACTCAAAGGTGTGAATAACATGAACTCATGATATCTCAAGATACGTGTAACATGAATCTAACATCATGGTTTATGACAAGAATTTAGGACCTTCTGAAATCAAGTGCTGGGTTTGTACCATTTTTCATAAACAAATTTCCAGCACTTTTCAAGGCCTCAGAAAGTTTTTACCAGGACCTATAATGTGTATCAAGTATTTTTAAGTTGTTGGATCTTCCCATCTGGGTGCTCCTCAATGTCTTTCAAGAAAACTTTATTACTTGAGTTTACAGATTTTCAGGGTTTCCAGGAACCATACGAACCCTGCAAGACAGCATCCTGGAGTAATAAAGTGTCTGTACAAAGAAAACAATTACAATGTAACTGTGCATATCTTCTGCCACCAGTAGTTCTACTGTCTTTTACTCAGTGCTGTGTAAAAAAATTATTCAGATAATATTCAGTGTCATTTTTATATTGACAAAAACTGGACCAAGTTACATTTTTTTCTAACCTCTTGTTCTTGAGATGTCTTCATGGGTGGCTCTGCTTCAGACAAAAGCCTTGTCAGTTTGTCAGCAATGGTTGCTGGCTCTGAGTCTTGCTCATATGTGGCAACTGCAGTAATACAAAACATGATCATTACAGGCAAAATCTGAAATAAGACTTTCCTTTAAACAACTTCAGTAAAAACTGTAATTAGGATTTGGGGTTTGTTGTTCAACAGAACATGCCGTAACATCATGAACAGTTTGAAAAAGGAGAACAGAAAAAAAAAACAATCAAACCTAGCTAGGTTGGGAATATAGCGATCCACGATTGGTTGTGAATGCATTAAATTGGATCAAATGAGGGCAAAGTCAATAAGAGTTGGAACAAGTTAAAGTGTGATAGATGAGTTAATCGTTTGTCTCACGATTGAGTCACAAAGATGTGGATCGCGACGTTTCGACCGCTATACTGCTAGTCTTCATCAGGCGATGGTGTCGACTGATTGCGTGACAGTATAAGTAGCACCTTGGTTTGTGTTGATTGGTGCGTTTCGATCCTCTCTTAGGCTGTTGTTGATTGGAGGATTTCGATCCTCGTCGTTCAGACTAGAAATTGTTACCCTCGGCCGTCTGCCTTGGTACCGATCGGCTGCTGTGTTGTTTGATCGTGGGCATCCACGCTTCCGGAATTTCAATTCCATTATCCCTATTGATGTTGTCAGGGTGAAGTCTTATGTGAATAGCCTCTTTAACCCTACGGGTGTACCAATGTGGGTCTCGGTCAATAAACTTAACCTCATCCCTGAGCGGATAGTGGCCCGTCGCATTGCTGTGTTCTGAAACGGCGGAGGATTGGGTTCGAGCAAGCCGTATGTCTCTATCGTGTTCCTTAATCCTTTCATGCATAGATCTTCCCATCTCTCCAATATAGACCTTGCCACACTCACAGGGAATCTTGTAGACTACTCTGTCTTGTTTTGCAGGGTCGACAGTGTCCTTAGGTCGCACTAGGTGTGATCTAAGTGTTGTGTCAGATCTGAAAACTGTCCGTATGCCTTGCTGTTGTAGGCAACGTCGAAGAGCCTCTGATAGCCCTTTGACGTATGGTAGCACCGCAGTAGATTTAATTTCAGGCGCTGGTTCTTTTGTGGCTGTTTGTTTCTTTGTTTTCGTAATGTTTTTCACAAACGAAAAGGGATAACCGTTAGAAGCAAGAACTGATGAGAGGTGTTTCTTTTCTTGCGAGATAACTGATGGTTTAGTTATGAGGTGTTTCGATCTATCGTACAGGCACTTGACAATACCGCGTTTTACAGATTGCGGGTGGTGTGAATCATACGCTAGGTATTGGTCAGTGTGTGTAGGCTTTCTGTAAACACTGGTAGAGAGGTAGCCATCCGAATCTCTAGTTACCAACGTGTCAAGAAAGGGTATGGTGTTGTTGGTCTCAGTTTCCATAGTGAGGCGGATCGTTGGTTGTTGACTATTGAGGTGTTGGAGGAAAATGTCAACTTTGTCTCGACTCAAGATGGTAAAGGTGTCATCCACATAGCGTTTCCAAATCTTAGGCATACAAGGCGTGAAAGTCAAAGCTTGTTCTTCAAAATCCTCCATGTAGAGGTTAGCTATGACAGCGGATACTGGGCTTCCCATGGCTGCTCCCTCTTGTTGCTCATAAATTAATCCATCATACTGGAAGTATGTGGATCTTAGAACGAAATCCAAGAGGTCAGCAATCTGTGCAGGTGTTAAAGTCGTGCGGTTAGCAAGACACGGGTCAGCTTCTAGTTTCCGTAACGCGGCCTGTACGGCGCCTTCAATAGGTACGTTTGTGAACAGTGATTCTACGTCAAAAGACACCATGATCTCGCTCTCTAGTACCCTCTCACCGTTGATAGTGGACACGAAATGAGCTGAGTTGTTAACTGGATACTCTGATTTCCCTGTTAAGGGAACGCAATCAGTCGACACCATCGCCTGATGAAGACTAGCAGTATAGCGGTCGAAACGTCGCGATCCACATCTTTGTGACTCAATCGTGAGACAAACTATTAACTCATTTATCATTTTAAACCACGATGACAAACACCTTTCATAATAAGTTAAAGTGTGTCACGAACCATTGTAGTTGACACACATTTCTTATGGTGAGTCTGAGGATACACTTGTAAGTGCTACATGTTTGAATTCTTGTTGACTGTAAGGAACATTTGAGCATGTTCAAACTAAATCAATTCAGGTATACAAGTTTGAACTATAGTTAGCTTTCATTCACATTTTTCCCTTTTTGGATTATTTGAATCCAATATTGAATGAAGCTACTCTTTGGACCAGAAGGGTTATCATCTTTAGATAGTGACTTACCATCAGGAATGCAGTGCAGAGCTAATCTATTGAGCTTGTCTTTCAGTGAAGCATCTGCTCCATGTTGCAGCTATACACAAAAAAATCAGCAATTATAAATACATGTGATAGTTGACTATAAAAACAATAATCATCTATTTAGTCATTCTCTTCAAGTTTGACTATCCTGCTAAGTTGGTCTTGATCAGTGATATATTTCATAACAGCAACTGCTACAGGAAGATGTTTGGCAATGTCATACTAGATAATCCATTCTATTTCCTCAATGAATTGCTACCCCCTTAACAAATAAAAGGGCTAGAATGCATGCCAAAACAATGTGTCTGCAGGAGTTGACATGATAATAATTATTGCAAGCACTTGTCAACTGACACATATTGAGTTTGCTGTAAACTTACTAAGCACTTGGCTCCTTCCAAGCAGAGATTGCTTGCAGCAATGTGGAGAGAAGTTCCATTGTCAAATTCTTTACAACGGACATCAACATCTGAAATTATAAGTATCAAACATCCTCTTATAAGCTAGTCCTGTATTAAAGCCAAATTGTACAAATTTCCTAACTCTAAATAAATGAATGAAAACATTTTACCCTTACCTCTTGCATTAGATGCCTTTAGCAAAACTCTCAGGATTGGTGCCGCATCAAAGAAGGATGCATAATGTAAGGGAAGCATGTCAGTCCAGCGGCATTTCTGGCTGACGTCACTACCTTCTGAGATGAGTGTACTGACAACATTGCTTGCAGCAGATAAATCACCAACACCAACTATGGGAAACAAAACGCAACTCCTCTGAATATTTGAGAAACGTTTTCAACAGTTGTTAAAAATAAACTTTAGCCCTATTTACATGTAGTCTGGGTTTTTTCAACACTGGTCCCAGGAATAAGGGCAAATTCTGCCTCTCCGCTCACCCCTGATTTATAACTTCAAAAACATTAAAGGTATGATAAAGAAACTTGGAGGGCATAGCCTTGTAATCATTGTCACTCATCAGCTCAGGGTCTATTTCTGGTATCCTTGACACAAAGCAAGTGTTTGTTAACCAACCAAACCCCCCCCCCTCCCCCTCCTCGCTGCCTGCCACCCACCCAATCAAACGCACTGCAAGTCACAAGTTTCCTCCCCACCAACAATTTGCTGTTACCGATTTATATACACTAGTTATGGGATTGCTGAGTTAATGTCTGGGCAATGCAGATGTTACAGTAAGTCCAATCCAGCTTAGAACTACTTGGCAAAGTCACACATGTATATTCATTTACATTTCACACCTTGAACATGTTTATATATCTGCTGTAAGATGACATGTGGAGCTGTAGTTTTTAGTGCATTGCACTTTTAATTGTACAGTCAGAAGATCAAAGGGTCAGTGGTTCACGACTCAGTTGCTAGCCTTATTACTGTGTTATTTCCTTAGACAAAGATCTTTGCTCCACATTGTCTCTCCTCACCCAGGTGTATATTAAATAAATGGCTACCAGTAACACATTGCTTGGGGTAAGCCTATGATGGACCTAGCATCCCTCCCATGGGGGAGTAGCGACCCTCCTTCATGCCATAGAAATCAGCTAATAAGCTCTGGCCATGTGGGTCACTCAGGCTTGAGTGTAAGAGGACATACCTGCCCCTGCCTTGCAAGCATAGTGAAGTAAAGTCATGTCTGTCAGCCCATCTCGATCATCAACATGAGCTCCTCGCCTTAACACCTGTGCATGGAGAAGTAGCACAAGTTAGATAACAGAAACTTGATTGCTGTTTAGAACACTACTTAAAACTAGAACTGCAGTGACTTTGAATTATAAACACAGAATCAATAATTATGAAAAAAAAATGGTGGCTAGTTGAATGAGTTCTTGTCTTGTTTTAATATTCTTTCTTTTTTATTACGCTTTAGACTCCCACTTTAAGCCAAGTTCTGGAGATCCCAAGGTATACAGAGTTTGCAATTTAAGGAGGCTGCCTCCTTTTCGTACTGCGCATATGTTTTGTGCATTTTGGGATGGTCCGAGAACCTGTAAGATGCCTACTAATCCAAACAAGCCATTTTTGCACAGCTCATGACCCTGCAGAAAAAGAAGATCTAAGCAAGGGCTATTGAAATCCAGAAAGAAAATTGGGGCATTTTCAGAGATAATTAAGCTTTGATTTTGAAATAAAAGGCCCTACATTGTTATATATTAGGTTTTTAGAATATTGTTCTTGCTTCATAAATTATCTCTGAAAAATGCACATGGTTACTCCCAATTTTCTTTTTGGATTCAAACAGCTCTCGCTGAATTATCTGCTTTTCCGTCATAGTCATAAGCTGTGCTAAAATACCTTCAGTTGGTATGAGGAGGCACCATTCTTAAGGACAGTGCCTACTTTTGTTACTGCGCATACGTTCTGCACATCTCAAGATACTCGGGTTTCCTATGGGTGGTGCCTACTAATACAGGGATATTTTTGCACAGTTTAAAACTATGCAGAGAAAGCAGAACTTAGCAAGTGCTCTTTTGTATCCAACAAAAAAATTTAGGGGTAACCATGTATTTTTCAAAGATAAATAAAGCTTCAATTTGGGAAAAAATGCCATACATTGCTTTGTATTTTACTGGTTTTTTTAGAATAATAATTATTGTTGCTTCATTATCTCTACAAAAATGCTTGGTTACCCCCAATTTTCTTTTTGGATTTCAATAGCCCATGCTAAGATCTGCTTTCCCCGCATAGTCATAAACCACACAAAAACACTTCCTCATTGGTAGGCATGGTCCTTAAGCTGATACATCATGCTGGGCATACAACAATTTACATAAGAAAAGTAAGAACTCCCCCTCACCTGTTTCATCAACATTTCAATGTTTTGTTGAACTTGTGGAACCCACTGCCGCATAATCGCAAAAATTTCTGCAATGGTTGTCTTTGGTCTACAAAGAGGGATAAATAAATTTGTCTGGTTACAACGTAAGGAGACTCTGAGTATAATAAATAAATTTTTTAGAGAAAATAAACCAAAAATGACAGCATTCTTTGATCTGAGCTCGCTTTCAGGGCCAGATAGAAAACATATTAAACAAAATTCTTCCCAATTGATGATAATCATGTCAGGCACTTCTAGATTAACCCTCGGACATAAATGCAAACTTACAACCCCACTGTGGTTCACTGGGATGGTTGTAACAGTCAGAATATTTTGACCTTGTTTTATCATCAATAGATAGGACATTGTTTCCTCTCAAGATAAGGTCAGGTACCAATGATGACATCATATCATGTCATTTATTTGTCTAGTCACCATATTGGATCCACTATCTTGAATAATTTTTCAATCTCCAGATAATCTCATCTTAAAACTGAATCAGAATTAATTGAAACTGATATTAAAGGATTGCAAGAATAGACTAAAAAAAGTAGAAAAGAAAACTGACAAAAATGCATCCAAATTTTATACAAAAGTCCCAACATTTTTGTGCCTTGACTTTCAACATCACTTGTGAAGAAAACATTTCATGTCAAAACATGCTGGAGGAAAAAATGAACAGCCACTGAGAACTTTGGCCTCCCAAAATAAAACTTTGAAAAACTTCAGAGGGGTTGGCAGAAAGTTCAGAGTTCAAAGAGGGTTAAAATAAATTATCAAATTTATCAAATATGCACACTTTAGTTTCCTTGCTGAAACTAAGTGAATCATTATACCACAGACCATAAGTTGCATTCGAGCAACATCATGTGCATGTTTTTATTGAGTAATAATAGTAACAAGCCTGTATACATATAAGTCTTGGTGCACTGCATTTTCAATCAAGAGCCATATATCTCACAACCTCCAGGGTTTTAAATAAAAGAGATTTCAAAACCATTTTTCAAATTTTAGAATTCAAAATCCTTGGTGGACTTGGTGAACATTGTGCCATACCAAGTACATCTCTGTTTTGTTCTTTAACATCATCACAATCTTGTACTATTTTATAACTCAACAAACACTCAGTTGTATTCACCATTCTCACACTTAAACACTTACTCCAGAAGGATATCTTGGCAACCGGGACAGTTTGGGTCAAAAAAGGTCAGTTCCAATTTTCTGCACTGGATAAAAAATAAAAACCTCAACATTAGTCAGCAAAATTTCCTGTTGATCAACGTAAGTAATAATTTCCTTGTAACCTTGGGTGATGTGCAGTAATAGACTGAAGAAACTCGACATTTTTACCTAAGTCTATTTGTATCCTAGAATAATATATAATTTGTATCCTAGAATCATGATAGGGGAAAATTTTAGTGAACGATTAAATTAAAATCAAAGGAAACATGCCCTTCAGGGATATTAATTATCATAAGTTGCAAAATTTCAAAATACAATTTTCCAGTAGACATGGCAAAAATTAATTTCCAATTTACGTTTATAATTTGAATTCAATTAAGGTGTTAGAAAGAGCTTCTCTAGTGCACTTGTTTGATTCGTAAATTATTAATGAACAGAACTCGTGAATAGAACAAAGATCTTAAGAAGAACTTGTTAAAATTCAAAAACTGTTAGCTTAGGTTATTAACTTTTAAAAGTAGCATTTTAATTAGCACGAAAACAACTTACGTTTTCACACAAAGGAGGGTCTGATGGCGGGTGCGAAATGGGCTTTTCACGAGCCGGCATAATAAAATTGGTCACCACAAATCCTGAAGAGGAATTGGATGTCTTTTCCTGAAAATATAAACAACAAGCTTTTCGCGTCTCGAACAAGTTTGTTTACATCAACTTGAAAGTAAAACAAAAGAGCTAACACATTTCTCTTATTGAGATTTCAATTTCAAAGTTATGGAAATAAACCAGATTGAAAAGTGAATTGTTTACTTTGAAATAACCTATAGATTATGTAATTCTGCGGTCAAAACTCGGTCGATTCTTCAAGTGGTACCAAGAGAATATTGTTGACATAACTCCTCATCAAAGGTGCTGGTAAAACGAGTGCAGGCGACTGAATTCCGACGTGTGCCTCTCCGTGAGATTAATTATTACCTGTGACACTTACAGGACCTCCGAGATTAAAACAGAGATAGAAAATCACGCTACCACAAGAAACGGTTACAAAAGACCAGCTAGCCTCTTGTAACAACTATTCACTTAATCCAACCATGACGACATATTGGAAGAAGTCTTTCCCAAACACGCAAAGAAATGCAATATGTCTTTCCTTAACACGAATTATTTGTCAGCCACTGCTTTTAGCTATGTTTCTTACCTTTCCAGGCATTGTAAAATAAAACCAAGGATTGAAACAGCCAAGGATTTCCAACGTAATTTACCGAACCATTTCGTCTTCCTTTTGAATGTTATTTTTTTGGAGGGAATCGATTATATATTTGAGAAGTACTCCGCTGGACGGTATACTCTACTACCGCGGCGCATATCAAATCACGGAAATATCAGAAGATGGTCCAGAAGATGACGATCGTGTCAGAAGTCATGGATCGCTCCCCGACTTGATTTTATATTACTTTTACAATTTAAGGTAAGGTCAATCTTAAAATAACCTAAAAACTGGTTCTCGCGCATGTAAATCTAAGGCCAGATGGTTTTTCATTTTCCCCTGTCTGCCCACATTTGACGAAAACAATCATGCGAAATATTGGCAGACATCCGGGTGATACAGGGTGGATGTCTGCTTTCTTATGGTGATTGACAACATTGAAAGGAAAAAACAAAACTTACCGTACAGCCTGGAATTTTGGACATAGACTTATTTCAATAATATGACAGTCTGGGTGCGAAGTGGGACCAAATTATTTCTGTGATTTTCGGTGGATTTTCTATGATTTTTACGAAGCACAAGATTACAAAGGATTAAGACTGGACAAAACGCTCTTATTTTCACTAAGCTTTAAAGCACACAATGTTCTGAAGTTACTGTTTACCGAAGCCTAAATATTGTGACATTCATCGAGTCAAAATTTATAGTAGAGTGAATTTTTGAGAATCCATCTCTGCCGGTAATAAACATTGTTGTGGCAGCTATTTTTGGCCGCGATCCTAAAGAAGAATTCAATATGCCATACGATATCTTAACAGTTATGAATTTTTCAGGTACAGTAAATAATGACACCTGACTCGAGGCGTGTTACATAGCCACTCTGCGCTGCCTCTGTAAGATCAGACTTCGTAACAAGGACAATTACCGGCCACGCCTTACTCCTCGCACTACACTGACAATTTCCTGTTTCCTTAATTTAAAAGGTTATTTCCTTTATTCATGATGCATGCATAGGATAATCAGGAACCGGTTTATTTTTTCAGAGGATTTTATATTACTTGTGAATAAAGAAGCACAAGAAAAGCAGGAAATTGCTCATGGCTATTTTGACGGTTGTGTCCTTTGACAAGTCAACGCCACTATTCACTCAGGGGTGTAAGTCGAAATTCTTGTAAGTTCTCCATTTCCTCTTCTCGGCGTTTTTTCCTATTTTGGCTGTGTACTCAAGAGCAGTTGCGCTTTACCAATAGATTCCGCCGCTTCCTTGATTTTGACTGTCGATGAAGAGGAAAGTCAAACAAAGAACGAAGAAACAAATAAATCATCCGAGAAGGTCAGATAAATTGGGGGTAGTCAGCGAAAGTTGGTTAAGCTTAATTTACATGGAGCTCCATAAATTTACACATAGCGATTTATCCACCCGGTTAGTCGGTTTAATTACATGAGTTACGCGTTACAATTTGTCGGTCGATTTTTTTTTTCTGTTGATGTAGCGCGGGCTGAAAATCGGTAAAATCCACTGAAATCAAGAGAGCCAGGTACCCCTTCTTCCTCTCTTGCTGAAACTAAAAAGTGTGTCACTGCCACAGAATTTCATTAATCGGGATGAAATTTCGTCGGCTTATCAATCTCCTTTGTTAAATTGGGTGCGTGTAAATGGTCTTAAGGAAGCATTTGGTCAGAAGGGCAAGCATGTGGTTTTCGGAAGCGTGGTTCAGGAAGTTATGGGTAGACAAGTAAGAAGTTGATCAAATCTCGGAATTCGAACAGCATTACGATGAGTGGGATACTCAGTCCCTTCCTTTGTATCGTGCCCCTCCTAAGACCCCTGGATCGAATAGCGAAGTCCAGTTACAGAGCGCAGAGATAAGTACACGCATGAAAACTCGTAACAGTGGCATGCATGGGCCGCCCTCATAGCCCGCTCCTCCCCTCCACCTTGTTAGATATCAAAGCCGAGGCCTGTAGGGACGAGATATTTCGTTTCACAAAGAGAAAGTCGAGCGTTCAAGAGCCCCCCTCCCTCCCATCCCACTTACCTGAAGGTCTGGATCCGCCAGTGCTCAAGAATATATTTTCCTTTTTGTGAAATCTCTGTTAGAGTAGAGGACAAGCGAAAGGAGCCCTGACTAGATCGATGAGATGAATTAAACTGGCCGGATAACAAGAACGATGATAACGATAGCAGATGTCCATGAAAGTGTTACAATGTCCGGTTGTGACATCGATTTTGGATGAGCTGCTACGAACGCGCGCGGGCCTGGTATCCCGTGTAACCCATTCGCTTTCTTTACCACTGCTGAACACCTGCTTTCACACTCCCATATGTTGTTCAGAAGTCTGAGTTATATTATGAAGTGGAATTTCATTATTTAACAACTTCATGACTGAATTGAGTTATTCTAGTTGCATGACTTAAAAACTTATGACCGCCATGTTGATCTGATGCATGATTAAAGGCCTATAGGTTCTCCGACACAAATGTTTTGAAGTTTGTAAGTGTTGTCGTCTGGTTGATTGATTTTTTCGGTCTTTTTGACAATAGCTCTCGTAGTCGACATGCTGGGCAATTCTCGCTGACCTTGGCTTGGCACACCGTGAAAATTCCAGTTCTTAGTTTGTTGTTGTTCTTTCTAAGATTTTCATTGGATATGTGTTATTTGAATGTTTGGTCGAGTAGGTTTATTTGGGTTTTCTTATTGAGAAGTGAGCGGAATTCTGAAAGTTCCCACGGTCAGTTAACCCAAACATGTCTGACAAATCGGAGTATTTTTAATTTACGAACATTCAAGCTTGAAATCAGTCAGTTGTCAAACGAGTTCTTAGTTGTTAGTCGGGTTGTTAATTGAGTATACCTGGAGTTTGTTGAGTGATGCGACAGCAGAAGAGCAGTTATAAGTCGAAAATGTAATTCAGAGTCTTGCATGGTACCTCTAAGCCTTAGCCCTTATTCAGACATCCTAAAACGTCTGTTCCAAAAGGTTGATCAGAAGGATGACAGCTATTGCAAAGTGGGGTAAAAATATCGGACTGGGATAAAAAAAAAGTCCTAGGGCCAGATTCGATTGGCGAAGCCCCCATGAGTTAAGATGTATCATATGTACCGATCCTTAAATACCGACAATTGTTGGAGTAACAATAGGCTATTGTCAAATAACAACACTTAGGCTTAGGGAAGTTACGCGAGTCTGAAACGAAGGGTCCCACATGCAACAAACCGCAACTGTAGATTCCGTAGTTTTTAACACTTTTATCACCTGTTTCCTTGTCAATGTACTCTTATTGTAACGAGAATTTAAATGAAAATAATGAAGAAGCGTTCTCAAGTCGAATAACTCGGAAAAAGAATTTTCCGAGGCCCCCAACGGGAATCGAACCCATGACCTTCCTGATACCGGTTGGACGCTCTAACCACTGAGCTATGGGAGACTCATGGTGAGCGAGGCCATATACTAGGTTCTTATGGGTGACACATGTCCTGCCATACTGCAAGGCTCAAATATGTCCAAATGATAAATGTGGCTCACTGTTAGGGAGAATTTAAATGTTGATAACTCTCTGTCACAGGATTAAAAATCAACTCACCGGGGAGTCCATTTCAGGTATTAAGGGGTGCTCCCAGCGGCTCTCCCCAGTCACCGAGTTAAAGTAGTACAGTCGGCCACTGTGTGTCTTGGACGAACATAAAACCCAATTCTCCGGGAGACAGGATTCGAATCTACGCCGGGCCTCTGCGTCATCGTTTATTTCAACTTCCATTTCGAAGTCTGACTGCAAAAGAAAATGGATTAATGAAGCACCAATGAGAGACCGTCGTAAAAGTACTCTAAAACGAGACAAAAAGCGCTCGGTATTTTCTTTCACAGCCAGGTATTAGTCACTCGAGAGCGCACGAAAAAGGCCTGCCAGTCAAAAACGTTGCTCCCTTGACTCTTAACCTTTCAACCCCTAATATAAAATAACAAATTCTCCTGTCTTGTCCCCATACTTCTCTTATAAAGTTACCGGGGAGAAGTTATTAAAATATTAAGAAAATTCACCTGGGGTTGATCATATCCTTAATTCTCATGACCTCAGGGGTTCAATAAGCGTTGGTATTACAAGGGTAAATTTGATGCTGATCACTGTTAGGGTAAAGGGTTTTAAGCGTGTCGAGTTGTGGTGTGACAGGTAATTTTCGCGCGCTCCTGACGAGATCGTGTATCACGCTTGCATGTCGCTCGAATATTCCTGAGGAAAAAAACTGAACTGCTACAGTATTGGCTTGTAGGCTCGTAGTCTAAGCCGTACAGAAGAATAGGTTCGATATCTAAGCTTACCCCCCCCCCCCCCCCGACTATCGATCAACCGGTTTTGCAGAAAGCGTCAGCCGCGTGACTTTTTTTCCTTATTCACGGTCAAGATGTCTCCGCGATACGCTTTACCGCTCTCAGGGTTACTAGCCCTTGGAATATAAATGTGCTAGTTTGTTTTCTTAGCTGCAAAAAAAAAAAAAAAAAAAAAGAAAGAAAACTTGGAAAATACCTACGATGAAATATGTATATAGGTAATCAACAGTTGAGAGAGACTGTTGTAGCTTAGCTAGCGTTTTAAACTGATAGCTAAAGATAAGAGCTCGTAAATTAGCTGATAGCTGAGAAGAATGGCCAAAAACTTAACCTATAGCCAACAAGTGGCCGAAAAAATGCACCTGGTAAGTGAGATTACAGCACCCCAATTTAGACCTTTATACATTATTGTGAATTAAAAGCGAATTTTTAAGGACTTTAAGAGTGAATGAATCAATGAATGGCAAGTCTGTGGGTTCGAGATTACAATCCATAATCAACCACTACCGGCACAGCAACAGTCAGAGAAAAGCAAAGCACACGCCAACCTGGTTTCTATAGAATCCGGAATGTGTTTGGTTTTAGCACTGTAACTTTCTGTAACTTTCTTTCGTAACGCTGAATTGATTTTCTTACAAACGACGATGGATCTTGACAACTTGCTGTCCCTGTTTGCTTCCGTATACTTGTCGCGTTAATCCAGTCGTTCCTACACACACTTCCTTAAAGCCGCTAAACGTGTAACAGGAGACAGAGCGAGCTGGTCAGAGCTGGCCATAAACGTTATTCGATTTAGAAGGACCAAGACTTGCATTGAACACGGCTTTTGCACCGAAAACAATTTTTTTGAGCGTAGTGATCATGGAATGCAAACAATACAGAGGTATCAATTTTACCAATGATCAATGATAAGTAACATACCTGACATTGGAAAACAGTTCATACTCTCGGATACGATGTTTCAAAGGAAACCATCTCTTACGGTAGTTCAGAGTAAGATGAACCCCGTTCAGTTAATGCGAATTCCACACAACCACGTGTTTATCTTGAGAGTCACAAAGTGAATAAAGATCACCTTGAATGAGCAAGTGTCAGTTCGATGTTACTTTTTGCCTTTTGTGTTGTGATAAAGGGGAGGCTTGACAGGATAATAGCTTTTGTTTATACAGTTCAACCGATTACAGGACTTATCTCGACAGCAGCGGTGTTAATTTCTTTAAACTCATGCACACTGCATTCCGGGAAAGTTAACGAGTCGGATTTTAAGCTCAGACACACTCAAACTGTTTTGTTAGCTGATAGTTCCTTTTCCCCCACATGCACGCTCATCACTATCCACAAAACAATTACGCAGTATTAACTGTATAAACATTGCTATAATTAACTGGATTAAGTCACTTGAAAATATTATTTTCCACGACTGAAATTAATTACTTTAATTCAATATCTGCTTCAGATGAAAACTTCGATGAAAAGCTCGGTAACTTTTAATCGTGGATTAGCGTTAATCGGCTTTCGAACAACCGGGCCCAGTAAAATACTTAAAGGGTCTTAAAGGAGCGATGTCACCTATTTTTAGTGTCATTGTGAAATAAAACATCTTTGTATCGATAGAAACGTTGAAATAATGGTTCAATTTTGTTAAAAAATAACCCTAGTACACAGAAACTAGTATTATTATCTTTCGCTGCGCCGGGATGGCTAGGGTGGAAATTCAGATTGCAACTTGAAAAAATTGGCCAATTTTCTCAAGTTCTTCCTGTGCCAGACAAATCGCTTAAACCTGATTATAGTTTGTTGGTCCTTGTATAAATTAAATCCCTTAACATTATCCTCCCGGTTATCTAAGAATAATCTTTGTATAATATTTGAGCAGTTTTGCACAACATACAGCAAGATCGGCTCCGTGACAGTGACCAAAGACTCGTGAGTAAAAAGACGCCACGATCGAACGAGGTTGTGGCGGAGCTACTCAACTTTCGCTCCTGAAAATACAAACTGTGATAAAATAATCTTTTATCAATCCTGTACCCAGGCGTCTCTTGTTTCCTACTTGCTGAAAAGAAATGGACGACCTTTACACACAGGCTATCTACAATCTTACTATGAAATGGATGGGCGTCCCAGGAGAGTTCGGCGTATGTGTGACGTCATTGTCATCCGTGATACACAGGAAAGGTGTTGGGGAGTCCCTCGCAGTCAGAATGTCAAACGAGAGATCTTCAATGGAATATACATCAGGGTCTTCCGTGCTATACACATCTAAGCTGTCTAAGCTGAAAGGAGGGCATAGCAACATGTTAGAAAGGCACCATTAGTGTTCACTGAAAGGAATGTATCATCTTGTTTTAATAAAACCCTGTCGTTTTCCGATGGTAAATCTGTATTCAGATCAGAGGCTAAAATGATTGGTGACTGGGAATTACTGTAAGCTTATACGCCATTCACCTCAGAGCCTGTTCCACGCATTCAGATGCGAAGAAAAGGGGGGAAGGGGAGGGGGTAGAAGCGGCGTAAAAAGAAATAATAATAGAATATATCATAAAGGCTTTTGTTCTTGGGCCATCGTAGCTTGATCAGAAATAAAACACAAACAGCGTTGATAAACATAATAAACTTGCGCATTTTATATCTGAACTTGAGGTTTGGTATGGTATATGTAGTTGTCAAAAATTGTAACGTTCAGTTTTGAAAATGTATGCTGACTAACATACGAAACTTCAAGTTTATAAAATTTGTTTGAGGAGAAGGAGATAAAAAAAAAACTATAGGACCAGTGTCCCTATCTACAATCTTGGACGGAATGAAAAAAGAAATTAACCCCCCCCTTCCCCCAAAATCAATTGTGAATTCGAGATCGTGCGTAAAGCAAAACGCGCCATTTCCTCATCATTGAAATGGGGGGGGGGGGGGGGTAGGGGGTAGGGGAGGTCTTAATTAAGTTTTCATTTCAGCTGTCCACGATGCACTGTGGACCCCGGTGTGGACTGGTGTCCACCAACCTCACGGCGCTTCCAGCCAGTACTATACTAAGCTAAGGGTGTTCGCAAGAGACACCGTAGACGATCACAAAATCAACGGCCAAATCGCTCTGCCATCACATGGATATAAATTTCTGAGATTGCTTGCGCTTCTCTGCAATCATACTGAATTCTGCGATCGTGATCGCAAACAATCGCAGACGATCGACGCAGAGAACCATGATCTCATGATAATCGATCCGCTCCTGTTATTTATTTATTTATTTATTTTTTTCAATCATATGGAAACCGAAAAATTTCCATTGTGAAGAAAAATTTGTTAACTGCAGCTGCCAGGGTAACAAGCACTAATATGGTTTAATTAACTGCCGCAACACTCATACAGAGAAAATTAATTAAGCGAGGCGAGAACTTCACAACCAAAACAGATTATTGATTCGGTATGCAATTGAAGAAATAGGTCTGAAGAGGTGTTCCAATTTTGCGACAAAATTAAACACGAAAATGTACGTTGTGGAGGAAGCCGTCTTTATGTAGTGGAAGTCGCACAAAACACTGAGCAGTATAAATACAACGGAATATACAGCAAAGCCTGAACACTAGCGTTACTGACACTCGGGCTGAATTGTTAAGATATTTGCTATTTTATAAATTCTAATGAAAAGAAAAGTTTAGGCCGTTTAGGAACGACTGATTAGAACAATAAAAGACACAAAACTTACCTCAAAACAGACATCTTGCCCGAACAAGTCGGTATCGAACGAAACCGCCAAGCTGGCAAAATATTTTACCACAACTGAATGGATCCAAATTAGTGTCACCGGGGATAATTAATTAAACAGCGCTACGCGAAATCATTAAAGGGAAGAAAAGGTAATCCTTGTTCAAACACCTTAAGGAAATGATTTGCGCAAAGATGCGGCAACGAAAACAACTGAAAAAAGTTACCGAGCGTCGAGGTTTTGGTCTCAAAATAGCTCAAACTGAAACCTTAGAACATGAAAACCACCCGCTGTGGAACCACAGCAATCCGCTGATTGTCAGTGTTAATTTTTAAAAGTAGTCATGGTAATGCAGTCTTCTCTATCGCTATCACAGCGGGCAACACTATAAAGCGGACATGACACCTCAGATATGGATGGCTGGTTCCGGCCGTATTTCTGGTATTTCAGTTGTTTGGCTGTAAGTGGAGGGCTCCTCTGTGGGGCGCGCACAGGACGCTTTTTGACAACACTTTTGGTAACCAAAATCTCTCAAAAGGGACGCTAAAAATGCACTTTTTTGCAATGCAGCTGCAACTTCAGAGTCTTAAGGGGCGGCTACGACGGCATCCCCAAAGAAAACGTCACTTGATACCATGAAACAGACGGCAAGTGCTGGTTCGCCTGTGCGCTTGTAGTGGTTATCACGTCTGCCTTGAATGCAGGAGACCGGAGTTTGAGTCCTCGACGGTGAACCATATTTTCACATAATACGTTATACCATGCTTTTACACGTTTACTTACTTGAAAATATACCAGGAGTGGGGCGAAAATTCTGTACGAAGACGACAACAAGTATAAAGCGTCAAATTCAGCCCCCCCCCTTTTTTTTAAATTGGCCCAAGAGAAATTTCGAGGAGTTGAGTCTTATTCGTGCGCCTTGAATTTGGGAATTTCGGATTTCGCATATAAATCACTGATTTGCGACCGAAGTGAAAAGTTCGGAGTTCCATTACCCACTGCACTAAGGAGCCACTGGTAACGAGTCAGCGGAAGCAGCGGGCTTACACATGCGCAGTCATTGACAGTCCAAAAAGAGACCAAAGTATGAAAATGAAACTTTATTTGGACGCCTAATTTCAAAAAGTAATAATAATAATTAAAATAACGATTTGCTAAAATTAGTACAAAAGGAATTATGAAACAGTTGTAATGAACTAGCAATAATTCAAAAAATTGAAAAAAGAATTGAAAAAAAAGCTATAAATGATTAAAACTCCTCTAACACGCTTTCAAAGCCAATGTCATCGAAGAATAAAAATATGTAAAGACGAAAACGTTTTTGTCTCTCCCTTTGCTGAGCTCTAACTTTTTATATTTTATATAATTATGTACAAGTAACTAACGATTTTTACTTAAATTTACAAGCTCCTTTACATGTTAGTCACTTATCTAGTTTTATCCTGCCCAAGAAATCACGAAACTTGTATTTATAATATTTTTGTGTGTATTTGAAATATCAAGGTTTCGTCTTCCTTGACTAATTATGTTATAAAATGAGCTAAAATGGAAAAAATAGGAAGAACAACTTGCGTTTAAAATTATACGCACAAAGAATTGAATTAACAAAGTTACGTTCTAAACGCCATGCAAATCTTATCGATAAATCAAGTTGGCCAGCAACGGTTACAATTTATCAAAAACTAATTTTTAAATAAAACTCATGATTAGCTCAAGGTGAGTACTATTAACCCATTTGATCAACCTGGGGAATAAAGCAACTTCGTAAATAATCGCCAACTCAAGGACTCAATAAAATACTTCAAAAAGCGAGTGTTTAGAAACTAACCAAATTTGAGAAACACTAAAATTAGTTAAATAGTAGCCGAGCTATGACTGAATTCGTGCTCAAGACAAAATGTGTAAGTCAATTCCAAAAGTTAAAATCTTCAGAAGTGCTTATCTTTTCATCTAGAAAGTGAGGAATATAACGCTTCGTGAGGCGGGTCCCAACCAGTGAGGCATTTGACCATAATAGGCCATATCCGAGTTGCTGTGAGCCTCATTATGAAAGCGAGGCAAAGTTTTTATTACACTTACCTCGCTTTCATAATGAGGTTCACAGCAACTCGGATATGGTCTATTTGCCCACACAGTGGGACATTAAACTTGAAAGCCAAGAAGACAAACACCTGGGGAATTCTTCGGAGGATAATTGCGCTTGGAATTGACTAATAAATAACAAGGCCCAGTCTAGCCCGTTTTAGGCAAAACACAGCGGAAATAAGGGGCGCGAGAAAAGAATATTGTTAGGAGGGATAGGACGAGGGCCTTCATTGGTAGCCTACTCCCGCTTCTTCGCACGATTCTTCCCTCACCTCCTACCATCTATCCGCTTGAGAAAGGCTAGGCTAGTTAAACTAGACCTTACAGGAACGACCTCAAAAGCACTGAGCAATCTTGTTTTACAGTCGACTATCCCGTCCACCAAAACACAGTGACTTCTGCCCAGGAATTCTTTAGTTATCTTCGGCTTCCATAGCTTCTGCTTTTAGCGTGATATGTTTTTGGAAGGCTGGCTTGTAGTCTGCAAAGTCGATATCAGTTCCATATCTCGTTCTGCGAACTTCTCTGCCGCGTAAAAGATCATCCTGTGTAGTGAGAACAAAAGATAGTTAGCAGGTAGTTGTCAGTGTGAATGACACGCCGGTTGTTCGAAAGCCGTTTAACGCCAATCTCCGAATAACAATTAACCGATAGTGGTAAAGAAAAGCCTAAGTTAAAACTGACAAAAAAGTCTTTTTGAGGAGTCTTCACTGATTAGTAATTGAACTCGAACAGGAGCACGTTAACCCAGGATTAGCTTAATCGGGCTTATAACACATGGACCCGGTTGCCAAGCTTCCAAATGACGCCTTATCATTCCAACCAAGTCAACCAACTCCTTACAGTACAGAGGTATAGTATTGTGACATTAGATTAATTGCCTTACGTTCGTAGCTCAAACTCGGGACAAACGCTTTAAACTTCAGTATCAAATACATATTCTCCACACGAATACGCATTAGTGTGGACGGGGCCTGTATCATCGTTCTCCATAAAACCTTGAATTTGGTCATTTCACCAACGACTCATTGTCTTAGAAAGGTTAACGCACGTCTATAGCTATTGTGTTGTTCACTAAACCTTTTTCTTTGTGACGTTCTCGTCTCCGTTTCTCAAGTAGTATAAATTCCAAAATAAGTCCCCCTTCCCAGCCATAAGCCCCCTTCAAATATAAGGCCCCAAAATTCCAGGCAATAAAACACTGCCGATAATAGACCCTCGTGAAAATGACCCCAATAATAGGCCCCCTTGAAAATGACCCCAATACAGTACACTCGGAATTCTTTGGAATTTTAAGATACTCTACTGATTATGTTCTGACCACTTACCGTGGTCGGCTGCGATATCCAGGCTCTCCTCGGAGAGTAAACAATCGGCTGAGGTTTCTCAGTAATGATCCCCAGCGCCGAAGCTGCACGTAACACAGATGACTTGCGCACAGGTCCCACACCAGGCAATGGTGCTGAAGAAGGCGGCTGTAGAGAAACGCAAGAGAAAAACCAATGAAGGGGCTCTGTCACCAAATCTCAGGCTTTATCACGTAATTGTCATAAACAGAGTGAATCAAGGCCCATGTCACACAACTTTAAGACAAGGGCTGTACCTATTGATTATGCTACGCGACAACGTTGTCAGTGGCCGAGCACATATTATCTCAACTCATCAAAAGGAACGCATCATTCAATATGAAGAGAAATAGTGTCAAATCCCAAGAAAATGGAGAGATTAGTATGAAATGTGGATTGACTTAAAAGAATTACTGCTTTTGATAGCAATGTTCCACAGTCTAGTTATCAGGAAAACAGCAAACTTAAGATGATCAATCAATCAATCAATCAATCAATCAATCAATCAATCAATCAATCAATCAATCAATCAATCAATCAATCAATCAATCAATCAGTCAGTCAGTCAGTCAGTCAGTCAGTCAGTCAGTCAGTCAGTCAGTCAGTCAGTCGATCAATCAGTCAATCAATTAATTAATCAATCAAGCTTTATTTAACTAGCCGACCACTCTGGCCATAGTTCTCATATGACACTAGCAGCAACAACAAAAAGAACCACAATAAAGTCAATTGTTGCTTTTTCTTCAAAAGGTCATCTAAAAGCAACAACTTTTAACTGTTATAACTATCAACTCACCTCTTCCTGTTTCTTATCAGTTGCCGTTTTTACACTGGGCATGTGCGTCTTAGAAGCACCCGCTGACTTTGGAGCTTTCTTTCGCGGGCTTCCACCACCTGATTTAGAAATCAAAAGAGTGAACAGGGTTTTGAAAAATGTTACGTTTGCACTGTGCCATGGCACAATCAGGGACATACTCTTGTAAATGCAGTTGCAAAGGAAAACAGATTTAGAACCCACGTATGATTCACATTATACTCACGAAAGGAATGCCTCAACAGATAGGAGAAGGACATACACATATCATGCAGCGTTGGCCTATGTTTACAATGTATCATAAATGGCGGCCGATTTTTTATTCTTTTTTTTTTATGCATGTTGATTAGTCTCACTAACCTCACTTTAGAGTAAAAAGTTCTATGGACCTGATATTGAATTTTGCACCTGCTAACGAGGCTAGTAGGGATAATATTCATGATAATCAGATAAACGAATAATTTAACGGGCGCCATTTATGGAAAAGGTCTACAACTGTACCAGTAGCAAAGCGTCTGCTGCATCTAAACTATACCGTTAGAGTTGGAACAAATTTGGATCTGTGACAAAATTTGTACGGTTACACTATAAAGATCGGTAAAAGGAGGGGAAAGTCCCGCGGGCCTGTCCCTTCCAGTGAACTACCCATTTTTGCTAAACAAAGAAAAAATCTAGTCGCAACATTTGGTCTCTGCGACATGTCACACGAATTCAAAGTGGCTTGAATTGAAGATACAAGTCCTGCAGACTTGTCCCCTCAAAATTATACTTGCCCCTTCGTGTGAGCAGTTCATGGGACAAGTCCCAGGGACCAGTCCATTCACGTACACTTGTCCCAAGGACTTGTCTCTCGTGTGTGCGGACATTAAATCTACAACGGGATTTGACGCCAGAGTAGATCCAAAATAACACCCTCAGTAATGGGAAGGGTACTGTAATTTGCAGGAGATCATGTAAACGAGCTAATGTCTAGGACGGTTATTTTAAAAGTAGTGCACGGCTATGGTTACGAATGGTTAGTGAGCAACGTACTACAGTTCAAGTATAATGGGGAGAAGAACGTGTTGTAACGAGGGGATTTGTAACGGATTTTGGGGAGCTTGCATATAAGATGTATTTATGGCCGGCTGACTGCAATGCCATCCGACTGTTGACAGTTGTTGTTGAGCTCGTGGTCCACTAGGTACTCTTCTTTTTCGGAAGTACAAAAGTTGTACCGGGCAGGTGGAATGAATTAATAAAAGGGTTCTCTAGGCGGAAGGTGTTAAAACTGTTTAAACGACGTCAAAGTTAGAGCTGGTTACAGAGCATTTGCAAACGTTATAAAACAAGGAGCCAACTGTTTTTCAAGTCTGTGATGTACGCCTTGTGCTAACAGGATTTAGAGTAAACAATGCCAAATAAATCGGGTTGGCAACGTTAAACTCAATTTAGAGCATGGTTTATTAAATGCTGTCTAGTAGTGTTTGCGGTCAGAGGAGAAGTGTGTCTGCTTAAGGGGGACAAGAAAGGTGTCCATCATTGAAGGTTTAAATGTGCATAGTTCAAATGAAACTAAGTGCCAACCGAGATTTTCCCGAATACAACAAGCTCCCACAAAGGGTAACTGCATGAATTGATCGTTCAATAACTTGGTCAAATGAGGCGTTTAGTCGATTTTGCTTTTTTGGGATATAGACCATGTGTCAACGGTTTCAAGATACAAAATCAAAGACCACAAAGACAGTATTTGTTTTAGTCAGCACAATTTTATTTCAATAGTGTGTTTACTTTTGGACATTAAGTGCCACGCAATAAATTTTCCATACACTACGAATTTATCTATAGCTACTAGTAAAACTATTAGTCAACCACGTGCGTCTTTTAGTTTTTAAAAGAAACTGTGGTGCTGCGTCGGTGGGGAGTAGAAACGAATGTTTGGTTTATCAACAGAGTTGATAACTAAAGTTAAATTGGCCACCATAAACAGATTCGAGTTCTGGCGTTTGGAGCGTTAGCTCTGACGAAGGGCTAACGCTCGAAACGTCAGCACTGGAATCTCTTTTTCTTCAGTTATTAACTCTGTTGATGAACCATTAAGCATTCGTATTCAACCACACGGTTCGCTCAAACCACCACTTGTGACATGCTCCAAAAGCATACCACTTCTTAACCCTTTCACTGCCACCGGGAAAAGCCATATTTTTGTAAAACGGTAACCGTCAACCCATATTACCAAATGTAATTTATACCAATTGAAAGATTTTGTGTGGGGCATTGCATATACCATTCTACCAAGGACAAAGGAAGTAACAGATTAGATTGAAAAATGTCCAAAACAAAAAAAATAAATAAATAAAAAACCTTAAAAATATGTCAATACGACTTTCACTTGATGTTCATTAAACATGAATAAACCAGTTTCCGATCGATTTTGGAAAGTAGTTGAACTGATTCAGTAACAACCGTACATTGTGCGCTAAACTGACGCAAAACCAAAACCCATCGTTATACAAGTGTTTTTCCGTGCTTCAAAATCGGTGTTAAAGCTACTGGTACTGAAGACCAAAAGAACATGAACATTTAAAACTACCAACTGGCAAGAGAGCTGCCAGCGAGTTGAAGTCAGTCGAAACTCGAGGATTTGAACACTGGCTAAATTGACGCTGGCTTCATCTTCTATCGTCGTTTTCTTGACGTCATCTTTCCTCTCCATTCCTACTCGTCATCACCGCCATTGTCATCGTCGTCCCCAGGCCCTTCGTTGTCATCGTCTCCTTCGTTCCCAAGCCCTTCTCCGTCACTGGACTGCGCTTTAGACTTGGGGCGGGGTGCAAACTTCCCTGGTGAAGCAAGAAGTACGCGCGTCATTGGTACAGTGGCACGTCAAGGGCCTAGGGAGTCTCACTTGCGCGCTTCATCCACATTGGCTTGTCGTCTTCCAAATTAACTTGGCTGTCGTAAAGCTCATCGCATAGATGAAATGATTGTGACTGAAGTATGCTAAACATTGGTATGTCTCGTGCCGCTGAGACTTAGCATAGACTTGGCAAAGAGAAGCAGCTGTATATATTTCGAGCGCAAAGCAGGTGATTCAAGGCACAGGACGACAAAGCAAAGCGGATAAAAACAGCACAAAGAGAAAACAACTACAAGCAATAACACTTTTTTACAGGAAAAATAAAATAAAATAATGAATAAAATAAATCACTTTGCAATGTATTTAGCGCAAAGCACTAATTGGGGACACTTTCCAGATCGAATTGGAAATTTAGAAGTGTTGGTTTTTGAGGAGACGGGAAAACCAGAGTACCCGGAGAAAACCTCTCGGAGAAAGGACGAGAACCAACAACAAACTCAGCTCACATATGACGTCGAGTCCGGGAATTGAACCCGGGCCACATTGGTAGGAGGCGAGTGCTCTCACCACTGCGCCATCCCTACTCCCCTGAGGAGACGTAGATCAGTCCTTTGTGAGAAGAACTGTACAAGGGTGTCCGTTGTATATGGAGTTGAACGTATATAGAGGGCAATGGTAACAAAATTTCCCACACACTGCCCTGTATTTATGTGCTACGCAGTCAACACGATGATCAGCTGTGGAGCATCAGCTTTCTAAGGAAACTTTCTCTGTAGTTTAAATGAGGCAATTCAATTCATTTAAGAATATGGCACAAAACCTATTTAACATGAAGCGGGTAGCGCGGTAAATTTCTTATTTACAAGCAACCGGGCGGGTTTCCTTATAATAAGAATGCAATGCATGATTAATTTGTACGAAAGAGAAGGCAAAATTTTCACCAGTGTGGGGCTGTTGTATTTTGTCAATAATTAAGGATGACGGTGATGCTACCAACGATGTTTTGGTGGCAAGAAAGATCGTTTTAGGATTATATAACACTGAATTAACTTGAAATAATGTGAAAGATGTACTGAAAGACGTGCTGGTGTATCCTCACAAGCGAAAGTTGCTTGAGTACACTGGACAAGGGTTCAGAATTTCGAACAAAAATGACGCAAATTGTTATTCATAGACAAACTCAAACCAAAACTGAACGTGCAAACTGATTCAAATTGCGCTAAAGTATTCGTTTAACCATCTATTAGTATGTTAATTTTCAGCTCTAGCCTATTTAAATATCCGCGTTCATAAACTGATTTTCTCTTGATAATGGAGTCAAGATGACTCCGAAACGATCTCTCTGTTATTTTTTGCATGTCTTTGCTTCAGCAAATCCCTTTTGATAAACACTTGTAAGGGGTGTGAAAATGGAGAGACCAAGAACATAACGTGATTATTTTACATTAAGCAGAAGCAGCGTTCTTGTAACATGGATTTGCTTTCTTCGTATGACCCCCTGTGCCATATAAGCCCCTGGCTTCGGCATCTCATTGTAATCTCTAGTCTGTGCTGTGTCAAAGAGTTATTATTAAAGCATATTTCGATCATAAGGTAAACAGGTGACGTTTGCAGAGTTAACCTTTCGTCGGAATAAAGACACGGGTTTCTAGAGAAATGGTTTTAAGCGTTAGCTTTTTGTTGAAGCATGTCAGATTAAACAACGTTAGTCTTAAACACAAGCTGAACAGAACGACAGGGAAGCTGAAAGAGGAACCATATCAAAAAAGAAAACGCAAAGCAAACATTTAAAATCGGCTCATTCGTCTTTTCACTTCTATTGCGTTAAACAGTCACAGGATAAAAGAATCTCCAGTAGTAAGTACAAACGTGTATAAATTTCCCTGTGAAACTCAATCCGACAATCCGTTGTCAAACTGACATGTGGTGAGAATAGATGAAATAATCAACTTGAGGTTGTCTTTATGAATCACCAAGTTCTCAGTAGTGAGCTTAAAAGAGATATGTTATATTAGTTATATATTTTAAAGGCAATTTTGATGTGAAGCGCTTGTAGACTTTTTAGGAATAAGCGCTATAGAAATAAATTATTATTATTATTATTATTATTATTATTATTATTATCATTATTATTATTATTATTTGTAGTAATAAGTAAGAAGAAATGAGATTTTGATCCTGGAACTCAAGGGTTGCCGTAGCTCAGTGAAGTCTCCATAACCCTCTGATCAACACAATGAATTCAGTAATGATGCCATAGATTGTGAGCTGTTTTTACTATAAAAGACAGATGACGGGCGGACAGCTATTTATAGACGAACAGGCCGTCTTAGAAAGACAAGTCGTCATAGTTTCAAACGATATGAACACGATTTTGGACGAAAAGTTAACTGATAGATGGACAAATCCACGGACAAAAACAGGCGACTTTTTCACGTTCCCCTATCTTGTCCCCATACTGTTCTTATAAAAGTACTGGAGAAAAGTTATTGAAATATCGAGAAAATTCACCATCAGTGATCATATCCTAAGTTCTCTAAAGACCCTCTTGAGATGTCCTCAGAGATTGAATAAGCATTGACATTAAAAGACCACAAAAACCAACATTTCCAAATTCCAATTCGACCTGGAAACAGTGGAGAGAAGAGTCACCCCGTGGATTCCACTGAAATTCCCATTTATTATTTTTCTTTTATTTATTTATTTAAGCATTGACATTAAAAGAAGAAATTTGATGCTGATCACTGTTAGGACTTAAAGGGTTCAGGGCGCGTTCTTTTCGGGCTAAACAAAACATGAAATAAACGATTTTCATGTTCTTTTGGGACCTGTTCTACTTTTGGAATGAACACAATACTTTTGGAATGAACACAATAGTTTTCCTTTCATCGTGCCCTCGATAGCAGAATGAACGGAATACGGTTTCACTCAGAGTAGACTGAAGAATTGCGTTCCTTTTAGGGCCGGCTTTCGGTTTAATCGGAATAGGTAAAATTGTGTTCTTTGGGGAACTGGTATTGTGTACTCTGTTATTCCAGAACTAGATTAAGAATAGACAGAATTGTTCCAAAAAATTGCGCCCTAACAAGGTTAGTCCGCTTAACTTGAATTGTTCGTCCAAAAAATTCTCCGTCCGTTGTGCGTCTTATTTGCAGAATAAAAATAGCTTGAATTGTTCCAAAAGAATGCGCACTAATAAAGGCTAGTTCGCCTATTAAGGTGAATTGTTCGTCCAAAAATCTCCGTCCGTTGTGCGTCTTATTTGCAGAATAAAAATAGCTTGAATTGCTCCAAAAGAATGCGCACTAATAAAGGCTAGTTCGCCTATTAAGGTGAATTCTTCGTCCATAAATCTCCGTCCGTTGTGCGTCTTATTTGCGGAATAAAAATAGCCTGAATTGCTCCAAAAGAAAGCGCCCTAATAAAGGCTAGTTCGCCTAAGATGAATTCTTCGTCCAAAAATCTCCGTCCGTTGTGCGTCTTGCGGTGAAAAAGGCCATTGGGCCACAGTGTCTCAGTTATGACAGAATACAGTGACCGAATTCAAATACCCCAGTCAGATTGACCGTCACTGAAGCCAGGAGTGTTTGCTCCATAATAAACAGCACCAGATCTATAATCAACCGCAGGGCTGTTTCTCTTTGGCGTTACTGTTACATCAGACTCGGCACTTTCTCTGCCATAGAGATATTCAAACCAAAAGGCCTTCTTGGGAGTCGAAGAAAGGCCCCGATAGTTAAAGTACATAGAGTTAGAAGAGGAGACAAGACTACGTCTATGGTGGGATGATCCCTCATCCGAGCTACTCCTCGATAATGTCCCTCGTGTGTGCTTAGTGAGGTTTGAAGTAGGTAGAAAGGAAAGAAAAGAGCCTTGAAAGACAGAAAGAAAAGAAAACAACAGACGTGTTAGATAGTAAAAAAAGTTAAAATGCGCATGTTAAATATTACATAGAATACAAATTAGAGCAAGACAATAAAGAAGTACACATTGATTGCATCTGAACAACAAGCGGTAGTGTTGCAGAAGGATGAGGGCAGAAGAATTGAGATGAAGGAAAAGAAACTGTTAATGGAAGATTTAAAGCTTGAACTTGACACGTTTCTCTATAGGATTCAATGATGACTGGTGTCTGGCCTAATTGTCAGCCTTTTACCGAGTGAAATGAGAATAGATTGGTCTGGTCACAAGTACCTCCATGATATTATACAGTTATGAACTAGACATCATTCAAAACGCCGGGTGCAGTGTTTCTTCTTTTACAAATTGACGACACTCACGTTAGTCGATCGTACTAAAGGACTGTTTGTTTGAAAACGTAACCAACGCTTGCCGTTTTCGTGTTGTGTTCACACGAGCACGCTTCAAAAACGAAACTTTTCGAAACGGAAACTTTTAACACCTTCTCAGGGTGGACAGGATCTCCGTCGATAGGGACCTTTAGATTTGACTACAAGCACGAGATTGAGTACGAGTACGACTAACTTAACATTAAACAACAACTTTACTGATCTAGCCAGTTTGCTTGGTTTAGATAACCGCTTGTCACACCAATCTTGTTTCTAGAGTCTCCTTAAGCTTATCTGCTGGTAAAATACATTTATTTACATTTTTCAAGTATTTTCCTTCATTCTTATTTTCTCAAGTTTCAATATACATATCATACTACTTATTGTGAAGCGCTTTAGAATATTTTTATGATTTAAGCGTTAAACAACGGAAAGGAGAGTTCTGGGGATGTGACTGAATGAAATTTGAAAGTCGTACTCGTACTCAATCTCGTACCCGTACTCTGATCTGAAGGTCCCCATTATGACAAAAAGAGTGGACAAGATTCGAGTGTTCTTTTATCCTTGTGTCCTTCTAAAGACTTATTCAGAGAATCTTTGCAAAATCCCTGACAGAAACTTATAAATACATACGTTTCTTTTTATCCACTGGTGGCGGTATTTCGTCCCATCTTTTCTGTACAATGGCGACCACTCGAGGATCAGCATACGCCTTGGCAACGTCCAATGCAGTGTGTCCTTTCTTGTTTTCGAGCTGAACTTTTGCACTGAAAAGAAAGATAAAAACTAAAAGTTGGTTTTGAAACTGGAATGAATAAATCTGTAACACTGCAAAAATTATTTTGATCTACTTTTGAAAGAGATAGAGGATATTACATGACCGCGCGTGTTGAAAAATATTTCACTCGTTCGCTGCGCTCACTCGTTAAATATTTTTCAACACTCGAAGAGAAATTTCTTATCTCCAAGCGGCCATGTAATGTTCTGTTTATTATATAAACACCAATGAAATACCAAATCATTGCAAAAGGCGCGATTTATCATGTAACCATATCAGTGGTGATCTTTTCACGTGTCAGGATAACATGTTATTTTCACGTGTGAAGATATCATGTTTTCGCGCGAAAGCTCACCTGGTATTTCACTGGTGTTTATATAATAATAATCCTTGCAAGACCGCATTTTTCCCCTTTTTACGGTAAGAAACAAACCGTTAAAGCCCACTGAAGTCTCATGAACCTCACTGAAGGAAGATCAAAGATCTGTAACTTAGTTTGACTTCAGGAAAGGAAATGACCACGAACAGTCATTTATTTCTCTCAGAGATAGTAAAGCGAGCGAACCACGCGAGGCAGACGCGACGCGAAGCAATCTCCGCGCGCGCTCGCGTGCTTCGCTCGCTTTACTATCCCTTTAAAAATAAGGAATAAAGGACTGTTCGTAGTCTAGGAAACACGCTGGGATTCAGTTTTAAAAAACATATTTTATTTTCCTCGTTGACGCGTTCAAAATTGGCCTCGAAAAATGCTATTTTCTTGGGTCGCTGAACTTTGTCTGTATAATAAAACTGCCTTTTTTTAATAAGAAAACCTGACAGCTATCAATTTTTGGGCGGTAAACTTGACGTGTGAATCAATGAGAACCATGCAAATTACAAAGGTTTGAGTGTCATGTTAATCAAAGCACTCTAGCCAGCTAAAGAGTCAGTAAGAAATAATACTTCCCCATTTTCTAGGCTAATAAAATTTTAAAAGCAAGTAGTTTCCGGCCTTATAAGCAAACAAGCATTTTCGAAATGACATAAATGGCCTTTGTCGCATTGAAATGTTGCTTACAAATGCAAACTTCGCGCTCTCAGCTCAATAAGCCAATCAACCAGGTGATTTTTAATTTGATTACACAACTATCGCCTTGATCTTCAAAAGGCAGTTCGTGCATCACACCCACTGTTTTTGGCCAATTTATTACGCGGAACGTTACTTAAAGGTTCTTAATCAAGTTAATGCCATATAAGCTCTTAAAAACATGAAAGCTCTTTCCTTATAAGCTTTTCAGCCATGAATACAAATTATAATATTTGGGAAATGTTACGCGCGCGCATTGTTCATGCGTCACGTGTTACACTAGCCTTCTTCACAACATGTCACGCGCGAGTACTAGCGTCAATGTACTGCCCTTCACAACATAGCCTGTGTAGCTGGCGGTTTGGTTGGGGTTTGGTAGCGGAGCCGCGAAATGAGCGGCTTACCGTGAGAAGAATGGGGACGAGGAGTGTCCTTCCCTCTTTCCCATTCTTCTCGCGGCTTCGACGCAGGCCACAAAACCCCAGTAAAACCGCCAGCCACGCAGGCTATTCACAACAAAAGCAAACAAACCCTTTAGATATGAGCAGCTCTACCACTGATTCCCTTGAGCTCTCTATAGCTCTCATCAGCGGTGTGCCCCCGTTGATTGTCTGTGCGTCTATTTCTGCTCCTTGTTCAAGCAGTAACTGAACAAGATCCACCTGCCCCGAGTGACAAGCGTGATGGAGGGCAGTCCATTTGAAGTTGTCTCTAGCATTGATGTCAGCGCTGGAAAATAAAATGTATGGAAAAAAAAAATACATTAAAAATTAAACAATTGAGAATGCAAAAAAAATTTACATTGCCATATATTTTCGTCTGCATTACAAGTTCAGCGCTTATTTATCCTTTGTTTTTTTTTTTTTTTCCAAGTTGACTACAATGAGTACGTTTCCTCTTGTTCTTGCCTAGTCATGTTATCTACCATTTACAACAACAATAACAAAGCTTTATCTGAACAAAAACCACCATTCGTGGATGGTGCAAGACCAAATCAGTGAAAATTAAGAGAAAAGACGAGACCAAGATTTCTTGAATAGAACAGTTATAAACGTTTCTCGTGACCAGATAACAAACGATTGGTTGCATGATTGGTTTAGCAAATGTTTAAGGTCAGATCATGTAGACACTGCAAATTGACTAACCCAATCTGTAACAGGTAACAAGCGACATCAATATTTCCATGAGCACAGGCTGCCATTAGCGGCGTCTTGTAATACTTGTCTCGCTGATCCACACATACGCCTCGGCTAAATGCTGACTTTAATGTCTCTAAATCTCCTACTTTAGCAGCATCACTAATATTCATGTAAGTAATATCTGTAAAAAGATAGATTTCAGTATAAAAACAAAAAATGTCTCAAATAAATCATTTAATTTAAATGAGAATCAATAACTTCTTTGAGAACGATTTAACTTTAAAAATAAGCGCTAAAAGCGAACGACGTTTTGACCATTCAATGGTCATTTTCAAGTTCAGTGATGAACACTGAACAGTCATTTGCTCTGAGTGCTTATTTATGTCAATGTATTATTAACGTATTACCGACTACAACAAAAAACTTAGAATTTCAGTACCTACCACAACATTTTTAAGGTGAATCAATTGCATCATGCATGACGATTGAAAACTAACCTGGAAAATTGAGATACCATGAGGAGTCATCTTGTATCGGATGTGAGGGAGGATTATCACGGTCAAATCTTGTATTGTCTGTAAAGTGCTAAATGCAAAACAACCGAATGTAAATGTGAATTTCACACGGTTTGGAAACAAAATAAATATCTGCATCTGTGCCTCCAGTTTTTACAAAATGTTAAATACAAAATAAATAAATAAATAAAAAACCTAATTATTGCCTAACAAATATGCGTAAGAAGACTAATTTTATGATGATGTCCAAAGTTCGGACTTGTGTTTCATCAGATATCCAAACACCTTGAAGTCATTGAAAACAACTCGGCTGCGCCTCGTTTTTTCAACCTACTTCTCAGTGTTTGGATATCACTTTGAACATTGGTTTACAAGTTCGAACTTTGGACATCATTCCACATCAGTTATTTCATGAAGTCAACATAGATATGCAGAGAGGGTCAGTAAGGAGCAGAGTCTTTCCTTTTCTTCCTTGATTCTCCTGTAGAAAGTGCTTTGAGTTTCCCTAAATAACCCCACAGCAGTAAACTGTGTTTTTACTTAGGAACAACTGACAGACCCAAGGTCAATGAGCAATGCACATACCATATATCTTTCTACAAAGTCTGCTGGTGGTCCCCCATGTCTTGTCCGTGGTCCGTCTGGTGCTGTGCAAATGGGAAGCGGGATTTTTGTCTTTCCCTAAAAAAACAAAAAACAAAACAATTAGCTGTCTTTAAATTACATTAATATAAAACTCTTTGTTGTAAGGCCTACACAAAAAGAACACAATTTTGTGATGGGTAATTTGTTAGTAAATTTCCCAAACTCAGCAATTGGTTGCACTTTCTACTCTCCCCAATTTATAAGCTCCCCAAGCTTATAAAATCCAAGATGGCAGCTATACCTTTTGATTGGCCAAGATATTTGCATGATGCTAACTGAAATAGCTGTATACAGCTGTTTCGACAAAGGTTGTCCAAAACAAGCTGAAAGCATACTATATGCGACAATGCTGAAAGGTAGTCTGGGAAATACCCAATACCCAGCAAAGACTTGAGATAGCGGGCAAAATGAATTCTGAGCTTTTATTGAAATTTATTGGGCATTTCCCAGACTACCTTTTGGCATTGTCGCGTATGCTTTTACACTTTTTTGGACAACCTTTGTCGAAACAGGTGTACAGGTAGGATCCCAAATGTCCATCATATGAAAACAAAAATATAATGATAGATATATCCGTTACCTTCTTTTTCTTCCCTTTCTTTCCACCACCTTTTTTCTTCTTTTTCTTCAAAGTAAAGAGATGGCTTTTTAATGTGAGTTACCAATTAAAGATAAATGAGAGAGTTTGCAATTTCAGCATTTGAAGAAACTGCTACTAACTAAAAATCCATGATTACATTTTACAGTGTGAACAAGAAATATAATTTACCTTTCCAAGTACTACCATAAATTGCTGCAAAAGAAAGATAGAAAGGATGAATACATGAAAAATAAAGTATTGAGTTTAACTGTACATACACTAACCCTTAAAAAAAAAGAAAATTGAATAAACAGTAATGTACCTAAATGTATTTCCTGTCCCTGTCTGAACCCTTTAGTGGAAACATTCCATTTAACATCCACAAAACATGATAAAAAAAAAAAACATGCCTACAATGTTACAGGTAATTATCTTAGCCCTACCTTACTAATGAACTTTTTACAAGTAATAAACAGTGCATAATCTATAGCATCTTCTTTGCTCAAGTCGTGCATCTGTGCCAGTTTATTTAGATCTTCTACGTCTACAGGACAATCTGTCAAGAAAACACGAAAAATCATTGGCACTGCTGTGTTGCCCACAAACAAGGAAAAAAAAAACATCCACATGAATGTCCCTCAGACGAGGAGAGGCAAACTGCTTCACATGTATTCAAATAATTTGAATACATACGTATCAGGGGTTTCATTATGCAGTTCCAGAAAAAATCCATACCCACCCCATTGAAGGTCATTGGAAATTCTTAGCTGGAGGGGGGTCTTAGAAGTGTAAATTTTAGAAGCAAAGTATGAAGCTTAACTGCAATTTCCTGGGGAGAGGGGGGTGCAAACAGAAAAAAAAAGTTGTGGGGGAGTATGGAAATTTTCTGGAACGGCACATTAAGATTTTGAACAGGTGACCAAGAAGTTTAGTGCAGGTAGGCCAGAAAGTTAACTTGGATGTGGTCTTCAAAGAAAAACGTTGGCGAAGATACTAAAGGCCTGCAGCAGATAGACATGATGGTCAAATTGCCTTGTGCCTGCACAGGCTCTTAATGGAACCCCTGTTGTGTGTCTAAATTTATCATCAGATGCTGTTTCCTGATCAATACTCACTTATTGTCTGTAAACACATGACAAAGTTGTCCTTGGTAATTTTTCCTTTTCTGCCCCCATCTTCTTCAGGATCAAACTGATAAAAAATGTTCAGCACCTTCTCCTCATGCTCTTGGATCCAGTCATAAAGCTGTGCAATAGTAAAAAATAAATGATCACAAACCAATCTGGATGCTGAAAGAAAATCGGAGTAAATCACTCAAAGGTGTGTTTGGCTTTAATATTAATAAGCTTAGACGCTCGGGAGCTTAGGAGGTCTCCACTGAAAACTGCCTTAGCGAGCTATGGATTCCCTTGTTAAATATCATTATTATAATAATAATAATAATAATAATAATAATAATAATAATAATAATAATAATAATAATAATTATTATTATTATTATTATTATTATTGTTGTTGTTGTTGTTGTTGTGCCTTGGTATGTAGCTAGTTAGTGATTGATGTTTTAATTTTTTTAAATACTGTATAATGTCAAATGTTCTTAACCTAGCCATTACTCAAGTATAACTTCAGTTTTCTGATAAGCACAAAGAAATTCTCATGGAGTAAATTTACAACTCCCACTGAATGAAACGCTGAGTTTACCTCAAGCATCTGGTACCTTATTTCACTAATGTTCCACCGAGTTAAGTGCAAGTCATGTTGGCTGCTTATAACCTATTTTGACACATCATTTCCGACAAACTGGCCCCACCCTCTGAAGACTTACCCTAATAGCATATGGCTCTCCTGTTCGACTGCCTCCCTTAGACAGCTTAGCAGACTGTTTTTCAGCCTTGCGGCATTCTTTTAGAGCCTCCTTATGTTCATTATCCTTTGCTAATAATCTGGGTGTTTTCCCCTCTTTGTTCTTTAACGTTGATGGACAACCTGTTAGCATAGGTGCAAATTTTGAATGAGCATGATGATGCATGAGTATAATTAGGCAAATGATACATAATGTAACACATTGTTTCCCTATTCTGAATGAATAAAAGTGACCCTCAGTAAATGAGTTTGAAAGCACAGTTCAAGAAAAGCAGCTAAATTTATGGCCACCTCTTTGCTCTTGTCCTGAAGATGATTTTTCTGAGAAAAAAAAAACATCGGATGCACCCCTAGGGCCAGGATCAACAAGGAGTAACCTGAATTTGCAAGTCAAATGAGTTCAAGTTGCAGTCATAAATATATCTGAATTTGTGATCACCTCTCTGTGCCAGAAATTTGCAAACTGGTCCATATCCCTGCTGTGCAGAATAATGAAGGGGTGTGTTTCCATCTAAAGCAACTTTGCCAAGATCAGCACCATAAGCTGCCAGCACCCGGATTACTTCAAAGTGACCATTCAGCGCAGCCCTGTAAAGGCCGTGAAATTGACACAATGGATACTTACAAAAGAAACTTATTTTTAGGTTTGATACCCTACATTGAATATCTGCTTACTAGTCTGCTTTGTCCCTCAAAAGACAGTGGGAGGCGGATGGGGACATCGAGGTGAACACAGCACCTGAGACAGACCCTCCACCCCATTCTCTAATTAGACAAGAGGCAAAATGACACTTAAATTTCCATTTACTAACTACACCTAGGCCTACTGCTGAGAACACCTAACAAAACCCCAGAGGCTAAAATTTCTAAGAACTAGCACAGACAGTGGAGCTGAGGGAGATGAAATAAACCTTTTTTCCTTGTGCTAACTCTAAGAGTGAGCACAAAGAAACCAGGAGTATTTGTCTCTTGCTTCCGTCATCCTCACACCTCATAGTTGCAGCATGCAGCTACAATTTCACATTTTCCTTCATATATCCCTCTTCAGCTAGAGAAGCCACCCTTAGGCAATAGCATTTTTTGGCCACTGACTCTAAGACCCTTTTTTATATTTTTTACACCCATTTTGCAATCACTGGCGATCCTTGCAATCTGATTGGCTGCCAACAGTGTGATTTATTCACAAATTGCACTATCTTTTGCTCTAAATGGCATCCTTTTTTTAGCCTATCAAAATGAAAATGAAATAATAATGTTATACTAATAATAAAGTAGTATTAACATTATCATTTGCATAATTTATGTATCAGCATTTCCAGTTCCCCTTTCTTAAACACTGGGTTTCCTGAAGTGGATAAAATCATTAGTATTGACAAAAAACAAACAAACAAAAAAACTGTTTGATTTCAAAATGGTTGTAATTAAGTGGTAATTGAACTTCGTGCCGTGCAATTTTGGTCTGAAATAATATTTATTTTAATGATTTCAAATTGAACTTGCGCTGCATGCTCATTTGATTTTGAAATTACGTGTATGATTTCACTGAGACTAAATTGCACTTCACTCACTTCAATTACCATTAAATATACATAATTTTATTTTATTGATTTCTTCAAAGTAAATTGCCTTTGTATAGCTAATGAAATTTCAATTCGGCAGCATACAACATGCATGATCACCGTGCAGCACTGCTAACCTGTGTGCCGCATGGTTATTTTCACTGTCAACGGCATCAAAATCAGCTCCAGCCTCCAAGATCGCCCTGACACACCCCACACTTCCAGTAGCACAGGCAGCATGAAGCGACGTCTGGCCAGTGGTCTGAAGGGTAAACATCAAGTTCACTTATTTTATAACATGTTTAACAACTTATAAAAGGAAACTAACACTGACCTTTTAGGACTGAAGTTTGACATATACCTCAAAGTTTGGTTTATAATACTCAAGCTCAGAGAGGTCTTTACAATTGTACAGTAATATTAAATTAAACTGGCAGGAGTGGTTCGAATTTGAGTAAATCAGGGCTTACAGTGCTGAGGCATCGTACCTGTCAATAAACACTTCATCAAGGATGCAAATGGTTCTAGGTTTACAGTGCTGAGTGTCATTAAACACCTGCATCAAGGATGCAAGTTCTGATGAGTTCAAAACTTTCGGAAAGAATACAAGTCATGAAGTTGCCAGAAAGCAACTCCAACAGGTCGGCTCATGTGCTGACAATGCTAAAGACTCTTAGTTCAGCTCCTGGAAGGATTTTGGCGGCAGAGGGAAGACAACTGGCCGTTTGAAACAGAAACCATTAGAAAATTTTCGAAAAGTTGTCAAAAATTGTAATTGCCATTGGAAAAATGGTATTTGGGCAGTGCTTACTGTAAGTTCATTGGCAACTAAATGTTAAGATCAAGTGGATTTAATGGTACAAGGACGTCTACAAGAAACATTGATACAAATGACCATACATGTGCATCTTTCACTCCGTTTTTATTCGATTTTGTTTGCTAAAAAAGATTATTTCAAAAGACATGCTTTTCATCCACACTTGTTTTATGGATCTGCTTTCATTTTTGTTTTGGTATCCACTTGGGAACACTTGAAAACAGAATTTTATTTAGAAAACAAAGTTCTGCTTTCTAGTGTCTCCTATAGATGTTATCTTGTTGTTATCTTACACCTCTATTTTCTTTAACCTCCATTATTTTCCATTTTTTGTACGTCACTTTTGCCTAAGACTTTTCTAAACCTGTAGCTTGAAATTAGGCTTTTAAACCATTTAAAATGGGCGAGATAAAAACCTTGATTAATGTTTAATCATCGATTAGCATATATCGGCTTTTAAAACAACCGGTCCCTGGTCTTGCTGTCTAAACATGATCATTTAATTAAAAGAACAAAATAATAATAATTAAAAACATTACAAAGAAACACTTGATATTACAATACATATACAATAAACAAGACAGTAAAATTCAACAATAAAATCGAACAATGATTCGGAGTCATCATGACACCATTTTCAAGCTCAAAATGATTAAGAATAAACTGCCATGATGACTCTGAAACAATGTTCAATTTTATTGTTGATTTTTACTTGCTTGATTACAATCTCAACAAAAACATACCGCATGAACACTATTGGGGTCTGCCCCAGCAACGAAAAGTGCAGTGACAATGTCATCAAGTCCAGCTTCCGCAGCTACTAACAACAGCGGTTGCCCTTCTTTGTTCTGGTAAAAAAAGACAGAAATGAGAGATGGTATTGGGTAAGTCTACAATACATGAATGTGTACTGTAGATCTCAGCTGCATGTCTTTAACAGTGTTAATTACTACCTGATTGAAAAAACGTTGTCATGTACAAGGTATATACAGTGAACAATAAGACCCAATAGCTTTCTGGGGAGTGCTTTAATTTACATTCATCATTAGAAAATAAAAGCATGTGCAGTTTTTAGGGCTAAAAATTCACATATTGCTATTATGGATAAAGAGAAATATTTGCATGCTAATTAAATTACCCCATAATTCCAACAGGTTGCATCGTTTACAATTCACAGTTTGCACAGGACATCATTTTTTCAATTGAGTACATAATGCCCTGGTTTACATGTAGTTGAAAATTTATGCCTTGAGGCATTTATTGCAAACTTGGTACTTTTATTTAATTTGAGGGAGTGTTTACTTGAGGGAGTTGTTTGATCCTGATGGCACCCCACATGTTAATCTTCCAGTTGTTGAATTTTGGAATTGAAAAGGTTAGAGTTTATAGCTGAGATTTCATTATAAATAATTAATTGATAGACATTTAATATATTATTAAATTTAAATCCCTATTACATAGCCTAGTTATCAAATATCAAATGCATACACGTACTCAACCAAAATGTAGCAAGCACCATAATCCCAAGGGCGTCCCTTCAAAGCACCAAAAATTCAATTGTTTCTCAAATTCCCTTTCCATGAATTTTCACAGTATATTTCTCTGGTCACTCACTGAAGAAGCAAACATCAAACCTACCACATAATTAACAGTTGCACCATGTTTTAAAGCAATCTGCAGACATTCCAGATGACGTTTGGTAGGCTGGATACAGTAGAACAAAATTCCTTTTCCTTCAATGTCTCTTACTAATGCACAAAGAAAATGTAGAAAGAGAATTATCAACTGCCAATTTATTGACAGTTACAAGTATGTAGTTAGACATCATAGATCTATTTAAACAAAGATTCCGTTTAGAAAAGTGATCCATAAAAACAGGGAATGGGTATGGGAAGATATTTATATTTTATGCATACAACCTACATGTATAATTATCTAACTGTTTCTGATCCTTTCTTGTTTTCGTAACCAAATAGTGTGAAATAAAATTATTTGGTTCTGATTTGAATTGACATGTAAACGGCCTAGACCCAAGTTCTGGGGGGAATTTCTTAATTTAAAGTTGATATTAATTTAACATTAAACTTAAAGAAACTTTTACTTTAACTTGCTTACTTGTCAAGTCTGTATCTGCCTCCGTCAACAGAGTCAAAGCCTGCACATGACCAAACTCTGCAGCACGCATGGCTGGACTCCGCCCTTTCAAGTCCACCATGTTTGGACTTGCACCATGATCAAGGAGAAAAGTAATCATCTTCTCATTATTCTTACATGCGGCCAGGTGAAGTCCTGTCTCACCATGTTCAGGTTCTGTTTAAAGCAAAATTAACATTACTAGTCTGTTAGACAGACCTAGTCCATACAAGGCCTATGACTCTTTTATGTTTCGCTATTTGTTTTTATCTTCCAGGAAGGTCATTTGAAGTCATATGGTATTCTACTGTCATCCATGGGAGAGGGAACAGAAGGGGCTAATGTGTTACCTTTGCTTAAGGTTTTATGCATTTTGATACTGTTCATGTACAAGTGAATATCATCTTACAACAGGAACTTGAAATGTAGGGATATGCCTATTACAGCCAACTATCCCTGTGCAACCACCTTTTATATTATTAGCGACCACCTCCTAAAAGCAACTACTTTTCCAAAATTTTCCAGTCAAATCGCTATAGTTGGAACCTCTCGTAAGTGACTGCCAACCACTTATTGAGCTTACCTAGAAGTTTGAAATTTTCTGTAAATCATGTTGTTTTTGACCTCCAGTAAGCAACCACGACATGCATAATCAGATCTCATGATGGGTGCTAATTGGATAAATTATGCGATACACTGTACTACTTAATTTGTGTGATTAATTATCACTTGTCTTGTCAGGAGCCAATGGCTCCTGTAATGTACTTTTACAACATGCAGTTCCAGAAAAAATCCATACCCACCCCATGGAAGGTCCTTGGAAATACCTAGGGGGAGGTCTTAAAAAGTCAAAATTTTAGAAGCAAATGTATGTAGCTAAACTGGGATATCCAAGCTGGGGGGGGGGGGGGGGGGAGGGACCAAACAAACAACCTTCTATGGGGGGAGTAATTGTTTTTTTTAGAACTGCACAATGGGGGAGGGAAATAGCTCAACATTTTGGGTGGTTATGAAAGTTTAAATGTATTTCGGAAATTTTTCAAATCTTGAAACCTTGTTTGTTTTTTTCCTTCTCACGATTAGTACACTGTATACTGT
The DNA here is from genome assembly GCF_977016875.1 of Pavona decussata. Lineage (NCBI taxonomy): Eukaryota > Metazoa > Cnidaria > Anthozoa > Scleractinia > Agariciidae > Pavona > Pavona decussata. The sequence continues at coordinate 782,834 of NW_028145585.1, forward strand.
ATTTAAGTTTTATTCAGCCTATTTAATTTTAAACAGTTTGGTCATTGTTATGAAAATCTGGGCATTCCAATGTTTAAAAATTAAATTCTTAGCTGTCTTAACTTTAAGTCTCTGTTTTGTCATATTTGATTAACCATTCGTGTGATGAGCATCCTGAATGCAAATGAACTTATACTCTTCACAAGGACTATAATAATCTACTACAGAACATATAACATTGATCCTATGCTAACTATTACACATTGTGTTGAACAAAGAATTTTTTTATCTGGAAGAAAGCTGATTGACCTTTTGATCTCACAATCCATATGCCATTAATGTCATTACAAATCTTTGTAGGTATTTTAATGAGGAAGTATCTTTTATAATGTAGCTTATGAGTTTATGCAGATTTGCGTTGTTTTCTACACTGAAACAAAACACATAAAGCTACATAAAGAATGGCTGATTTAGGTTAGTGCCTAAATAGGAAACAGAAATGTGGAATGTGTTTTGAAACGTCTTGTTTTATATAAGTCTTATAAGTTCTTATATGTTATTTAAACCAAATAAATTCTGACAGAGATTGAATTAAAGTAATAGTAAGGAACGCCTCAAGTCACAAGTACTTAACAGAATGACAATCTTTAAAACTCTAATGAATGTCCCTCTGAAATCAATAATAATTTCCGAAAATTAGCCTTCATTTATTAAATTTCGCGCCTTGTAAAAATCAACAAGGTACTGTATGTTATGTCACCACTGCGCGAAAATCTTCGGAGACTATAACTTCAAACACAACGATTTCAAACAGTTAACAAATTTACCTGAGTAATTGATCAAATATGGAACTCCGTGAGTTGTTAACTTCTCAATTTGTTCCACATCCTCGTTTCGAACAGACTGAAGAAGCTTTAGAACTTGGAGTTGCTCTAAACGATCTTGCGCGATCGGCATTGCTCTAAATCGCCGGTTTGCGGGAAAGCGCCCCGCAACAACCTCTCTACTTTCTTATTCGTATCGATGAAGGTCCCTCGCGTTAATTTTAACTTTCCACAGCGAGGAGATTTCATGAGAACGACCGCAAAAGTTGGAAGTTAGGATGTCATCTTCCCGAGCGGCTAACCATAGCTTTTCTCCCGTGTCTCCAGGTCTCGTTGTCAGGGAATCTTGAGGGCTTTCTAGAAAACATCGGTTCTTGCTCCTGATTGGCTCAAGTAGGCCCTTTTTTAGGAGAGCCTACAAACTATCACGAAATATGTGCCATGGGTTGCGGTTTCTGATTGGCTGTGTGGTGGTCCAGCGAGAGACAAAAGAGGGACGCTTTCCCAGAAATCCTTTCAATCGTTGCCACATTCAAAATGGCGGATGAACCTGCCAAGATTCGTTTAGATACATCTATGGTATGTCGGCGATTGCAAACGTAAAACGGTTTCAACTACTGCTATTTTCTGCTTACTTTGTATGTAATTCTCAAGCAGCTATTCACAATAAGTAATTCACGTGTTTTATTATTCAATTCAAGGGTGAAATTGAATGTGAACTATACTGGAGGCATGCTCCTAAGACTTGCAGAAATTTTAAAGAATTGGTAGGTACCTATCTGCTGCATTTATTTCATATATTTATTGCTAGGTTCTCATATAACAGACCGTGTCTAACATGACGAATTTCAGTCCGGAGGTTCTTATCATATCCTCTTGTTCTTTTACGCGGGTGTTTACTGTCCCAGTGCTATTATTTTATATCCACCTTTAATCTTTCAATGATACCATCATGTGGACCCAGTAAAGTAATTAATTGTTTTGTTGGTCATTTTGTTTCAGGCAGAGAGGGGATATTATAATAACTGCAAGTTTCACAGAGTGATTAAGGTACTACTGCACCTTTCAATAGACATGTGAACTGTGAACTTCATGTACTTAAAAACCCAGCTAGTGATTTGTGTGTTTTACTACTGTCAATCAACAACAAAAACAACAACAACAATTTATTATAAGAGAAGACACTTTTTACAATATTAGTTACCCACAATTAGCAAGGGCTATTCGAGGTGGGTAGCTAGTATTGATAGTTTACATGCTCAAAAGTAAAAGAAAATTAACAACCGAAATAGATTCAGTAGACAAAGAGAAAAAGAATTAAATAGTAAAATAAATGAATAAATAAATCACCTAAATGACTAATTATTATGTAGAAAGTTAAGTGCAAGCTAACTAAGTAGTGACATAATTATTACAGCAACAACTGACTTATTAAAAAACACAGAAACCAACAAAGTTGATTGAAATACATCAATCACAAGCTTTGAATGTGAAATTTTGAACCCATTGAGCCAAACAACCTTGTTGTTTTTTACCCTTTAATCCCAAGCGTTTAAGTTCTCCTCATAATATCTCAACCTGATCAAGCAATAGCATTCAGCTTATGGGAAAAAAGGGAATGATCATCAAAGACAAAAGGTCTTGATGTTTTAACAAATTCTCCTAACTAGTTCCATAAAAATAAAGAGAATCTACATGTTGATATTGGGGTTTAAAGGGTTAAGGTTACCGTACACCTTCAGAGGTGTCTCACGTCCAAGCAATGTAGTGAAACTGTAAATGCCTAAAACCCTATAATTAAAGCTTATAGGGCTGGCTATTAAACTATACCAAGAACTTTGAAATTAAATATATTGTCGAATTTTTCACGACTTCTAAATGTAAGCATCCAAATCACCTTTTGAAAACTACAAGTCCAAGTGAATTTTGTTTTTTTGCGCTAAAAAATTGGGACTGCGTTTTGCCATATTCAATTGCAGTGAAAAGTTATGGAACATTTTCCAAATGGGATAAAAAAATGTGCAGTGATTGTACAAAAATTATTCTCTGAGAAAAAATATTTTGAAAGAAAAAATTCGCAGATGTTTTTGTTGTTTATCTGTTAAACTAGCTACTGTCCAAATTTGATGACAAACGAACAAATTCCCTTTGAGTTTTAGCTTGTTAAAGTGTCCCCTCCAAGCGAAAAATTTGATTCGAGAAAACAGTGCTAAAAATTCAGCAATTCATTTTATTTCAAAATTCTTGGCATAGTTTGATAGTCAGCTCTATGAGCTTTAATTTGATATAGGGGTTTAGGTATCTACAGTTTAAACCGGAAGCGCTACATTGCTTGGACGCAAGACACCTCTAAAAGTATACAGTAACCCTAAGGGGTCAGTGGCACTGATTGATGGCAGTGAAAAACGTAATTATGGTTGATTGAATCTTCAACTTCAGAGTCCGCATGTTATTGAAAGGTACATAAATGGTAGTTTTATAGAAAGAGGAGGGCCATAGACTAAAAAGAGAGAGAGAGAGATAATAAAAAAAAAAAAAAAAATTACAACAGGGAAATTATGGACTAAAGCCTTATGACAACCACTGTTCATTTTATGTTGGGTAATCTGTGTAACCCATGAAGATGCTTGATTGTATAAACTTTTAAGAGCAAGTGTATAAAATCTAACAGTGGGAGGTATTTTGCATTTTCCTAGAAATAGAAGTGGGATAAATGTGAAACAGTGCTGTGAGTAGCCAGGAGTAAATATATTGTACAGTAGAAATCTAAGATAAATTTATTTTGTGGTCATGTTCTGTTGAAAGTAATGGCAAGGTTCTGTTTGTGTAACAATCTGTAAATATTGGCCCTGCTATATTTGGTTGACTTTGTCATGCTTTCAGATGATATTTTAATTAATTTCTTGGCTTTTGCATGAATTCATGTTTGTAGTTGCCTTATGAAAAGCAGTTAACTTGGTGTTAGTTCTTGCAGGCATGTACCAGAATTTTAGTTCAAACACTAACTCTCTGACACTTTTTACTTGTAGGACTTCATGATCCAGACAGGAGATCCCACAGGAACTGGTAGAGGAGGGGCTTCTGTGTATGGGTGAGCATAGATTTATATTATACTCACCAAAGTGGGTTAGACCTCAAGGCCTGTCCCCTCATAATCTGTTCCTTTGTTTTCATACCAGTTTTGAAAAGATTCAGTAAATTTTCCAAAATGATTTCTTCAATGTGGCTATGAACTTGATCTAGGATGCCCTATGGCTTACCGTCAATCCACATCAGGCGTGACCAGTATTTCCAACAATGAAATGAACATTTGAATTCCTCTTTGTAATTTCCGGCATTTGAATGGAATGTTGAACATTTCTCTGGAAAGATTCAAAATAGTTGGGAAACAATTGTTATTTTTGAAATTCTTAATGCAGCTGTAATGTAAAGAAAAATCATAGCTTTATATCGTCAATAAACTAAGGGAAATTTGTACGGCAACTCTGAAATATTGTTGGCAACGTTCAAAACTGACATGTAAATTTCAAAACTCCATTCAAATTTCAAAAATACTGGTGACATGTGACATGGATTGACTGTAAACATAATCTTATGACCACACAGTATCTAGAGTGAAGTGCAAGAAATGGGTAATTAGTGGGTGTTGATCAAATTGTGTTGTGGCACTTTTAAGTGAAGACTGTACCTGGGGTTTGGTGACTGAGCATTAAAGACGTGCATTTTACAATGGGGGACAATTAGTCACCTGGCCTTTGAGTTGAAGTGAGGCTGTAGTTATTTTTGTTTTGATACAAACCTCAGTGCTTTTGAGGTGTAAATGCAAACTAGTTAACATAAGAACAACATGATTTTCATATGAAAGTAATGAGGTTTGTGTCAGACCAAAGTCAACTCCAACCTTGCTTCTACTCAAAGGCCAGGCCCCAGTTGTTCAAAGAGAGTATAACTCTTTCCAGCAGATAAATGTCAAACAATAATAGATGTTACAAGCACCTTTTAAGTTTCATTTAAAAACTCATTAAAAATTCGTAAGCCCATTGACCTATCAAATGGTCGATAAAACATCACGTGCAGTGGTTTTAAAACCTGATAAAACCTCCTCCTTATTAGTATGCGGTGTGTAATGTTTTTCTCGTATGCTAATTTTCAATATTCACAAAAGCATAATGAACTCTCTTGACACACGCTTTTCCATAAATGTTTTTGAAGCTGTTCAAAAAAACTCGCAGCACGTGTTTTATCGGGTCTAAAACCACTCAGCTGTGCCTCATGGTTTTAAAACCCGATAAAACACTGCTGCATATCGCTCATGCCCAAGCAGCTAAGGGCATTGTAGAGAGGCCAGATATGTGTTTACTGATTCCCAATACTTTATACACAGGCCTGCATTTGAGGATGAATTGACAAGAGATTTAAAACACACAGGAGCTGGCATCCTTTCAATGGCAAATAGGTACAGAAAATTTAATGATAATGGTGTTCTCCAGACAATGTTGCACTGCTGCAAAGCTCATTCTGTGATGAAATCGAAAATGGTTGGGGAGGATGAAGAATATTTATTTAATAGCAAGATTTAGAATATTCTATAATTGTGTTTATGGCAAATGGCAAAGGTGAGATTTACGTTTATGTTTTCTTGCAAAAATTAGTGCACAGATGAAAATAGTGCAAAATAATTCTGACCTTTGATGCTAACGCAAAACTCAAATCTACGATAGTTTTCTCAATTTTCAAGACTCAACGTTACTGAGGAACTGAAACAGCGAGCAGCAAATAAGGGTAAACATGGTCACGTGATCATTTCTGCCATTTGCCATAAACCTAATTTTAAATCTTTCTATTATTTAGGGGGAAGTAGGTAGGGAGTAATATTATCCAAGATACTGAAAAGTGCACGTTTAAGAAGGGAAACTTTTTTTCCAAAATTTTGGTAGGTGTAATCAGTTGGTATTGTACTTGGTAAATCCAGTTGAAAAAAATGTAAACATTTTGTTGGTTCCAAAAAGTCTGCAATTCAATTGTTTTTAAAATAATTTTAATAATAATAAATAGGCTTTTTAAGTAATTGAATGTACTTAATTCAATTTTCAGTGGCCCAAATACTAATGGAAGTCAATTTTTCATCACGTTGGCTCCTACCCAGTGGCTTGATGGTAAGGAATTGAATGTTAGGATTTGTTCTGATTTTGGCTTCATTGTTGAAACATTTTAAAGAAAACTTTTGAATAGAATTTATTTATTTATTTATTTATTTATTTATTTATAAACAAAGAAACAATACAATGATTGCTTCACTCAGTCGCAGGAGTGCTCGATGCAAAAACATGCAGAGCGAAATATAAATTTAAGATAGAAAATGTAACACAGTTACTCGAGTTTCATGCACTAAGCGATCATCAGACTGTACCAGTGGAGATTGTAGAGTTAACTCTACAATCTGCAACGGTACAGTCTGATGATCGCATAGTGCGTGAAACTCGAGTAACTGTGTTAAATTTTCTATCTTAAATTTTTATTTATTAATTATGACAACTTGCATAACAATCAGTAAAGAAGAAATGCAGACAGGGAGGAAACAAATCCTCATATGGAGCTGACCCTCTAATATCATATTAAACATAGAATATAATAATACCATACACAATTTACAGATAGTATACAAAATCTAGATAAATATCCAATCATACAAGTTAGACTAAAATAATTTCAGTTCAATTATTGAACATTATTTTGCCTGTTAATATACAGGTATCACTGATATAGAACCAACATAGTCGTCATTGTGCAATGATAGAAAGGCACTGTCTAATGTGTCACAACATTTTATTTTGTCATTTCTTTCAGGTAAACATACAATTTTTGGTCGGGTCAGTGGAGGAATAGGTGTAGTCAAGAGAATAGGTCTGGTGGAAACAGACCCAACTGATAGGTGGGAAAATGTGCCTAAAAGACTAATTTCTTGTCCAAGAATAACCCTTTGTAGTAGTGCAATCCAAGGTGCTTACATTCAAACTATTTTACAATGATTTGTTTGTTTGAATTGGTTACTACCAAGAGTGTGGTAAAATATGCACTGAGTTTAGTCTCACCCTTCCTTGTTGGTGTCTAACCTTCAATTTTGAAGTTCTGGAAATGCTTTTTCTCAAAGCATTAATAATTCCTGGAGAAATTCAATGCAGATTAGTCCACCAAATTTTAAATTTTTTCTTTTACTTCCTTTATGCTAGTGATTTTTTTTTTGTTTTCTCTTCATGAATTGTTAATGAATTTGAGGAGCTTTAATAATCAAATCTATGTCTGCAAGATCTCTAACTTTTAAATGCAGTATCTGTAGATATAATTACAGAAGGGTTTGAGATTTTAATTATAATGAAGTGCATTTATTTCTTTGTTGACTTAAATTAAAAATAATATTGTTTTTACTCTTTATTTTTGTAATTTTAGGCCACTTCATGACGTCTACATATTAAATGGAAAGGCAGCGTAGAGGACATTGCAGTGAAAGAGCATAAAAAACCAACAAAGATTGCTTGCAGTTGTAGCTGTAGTCGCAGATGAAACAGGGCTGTTTTGTGACATTTTTACTGCCAACTGTACACTTGATTATTTTCTGCTTATCTTTCACTGTTTTTACGTATTTAATTTAGGCCTTCATTTTTAAAATAGACTGTTCCTGCCTGTTACTGCAAAACAGTTTGAGCAGACTGTGCTCTGAACATTGTCAGATAGTCTGATTTGTGTCCGGGAACAAACAGTGAAATTTGTTAACTGGTTCAGTCCATTGTGTTTGCAATAATTTGTGGTGAAAATAGCCTCGTGGCAGGCGCTAGCAGCCGAAAGCTTCATTTTCCCTTTTCCCCATGTGTTGCCCGATTTCCCTTCTCCCCTTCACCTTTCTAGCCCCTGCCATGCAGACTATGGCGAAAACTGTCAAGACCTTCAACGACAATGGCCATCATTTCACCCAGGCATTTTCTTTTATGTATGTATAAAACATGTATGTTCCATTATAACTTACATTATATTTAAATAAAGTTATTTGAAATTTTTGATGAGATGTATTGTGTATTTTACCATATGGGTGTGAACTTCTGTACTTCCTCAATTAATTTATTCCCCCCCCCCCCCCAAACCGTCCTTGAATAAATGCCCCTTTGATGTTATGAAATATTTATCTAGTGATCCCCAACCCTCACCAATGAAAGGCCTAAGAGGAATGCATGTGGCAAGAGGTTTAACCCTTTAATCCCTAACAGTGATCAGCATCAAATCCTCGTAACATCAATGCATATTCAACCCCTGAGGTCATGAGTCGAACCTACTGACCTTCCCATTACTAGTCTGAATGCTGTCAGCTAGAGGAGACTCGAGGCTTGGCCATAAAACTAGGTTCATATATGACAAACATCCTACATACAGCTTATAATGAAATGTTTTTTCACAGTTTATTGAAAGTCCATAATACAAAGTTTTAGTCTGAAGTAGACAGGTGAGTTCGGCATCTTGGAGTTTCTGATGTAATTTGACTAATACAGCTGGAATATATACAGTTCTATTTTCTGAGGCCTTTTCTATGGTGAGCTGAGCAAGAGGTGAAGAAAATATCAGTTGTGGCATGTTTTCTCAGCAGATGACAATGATTTTTGCACGTTAATTTCACCCCTGTTTTACAATCCCTGAAACATATAAGAATGCTTGTAGTCTATGAGGAAGTGGGTTTTTAGTGGGTCATTGAGGCTAAGACTTAGCTTCTTACTTCACTGTGGCTCCAACTGTTTTGTTTTTATTCTTTTCATTATCTTCTAGCACCAAGTGGTATGACAAGAAAGCTTTACAAAAACCTTTTGAGATAGAGTTAGTTTCATTTAAGCAAAGAAATGGTTGTACAGCTGGCACTGGTAAGACTTGTACAAGATATTGCTGGTGTCATGTGAACGTCAGAGCCACAAGATACAATGTAGGAGACAGGAAAAACTTGTACTTGTTTTGAAAGTCGCACCGGTATCACGTATCCATCATTTATTCCCTCCCTTATAATATTATTACTGTCACACTGCGTTTTTTTAAGACTTTTGTCTGTCAGCACCTTGCCAGGAAGCATATATTGAAGAGGTCTGCATTCTTCTGCTTTAGTCAAAAATACATGAAATCTTTTTGATCTGCACAAAGAGTAGATTTATCACAGACCAAGCCTAAAACGTAGAACTGTTTACAGTATGCTGTAACTGTCCATAGAACGAAAAGTGTTCATATTTATCTGGTGGGTAAAGATCCGTCTAGACAGATTGCTAGATCATCTTTCACTCGCCAGAAACAAGAATTTTTAATACCAGAAATTGATTTTCTATTTGCTGCTTTTTTCTCATTAAAAGAAACTGCCGATCAAAATATATTAATAATTACTCTACTGGGAACTTTTAACGAGCTTTCAATAAAAGCTAGGGTTCCCATGGATATTAGTATACATTACAATACCAAAATCAAAATCTACCGAGAAGATTTACATGAAAATGGAACAGCTCTATATCTTTTAATACAACTTTAGGTGAAATGAATTCATTATAAATCTAACACTTAACAAAACTTTGTTCATTCCATTGAGGCCGTAGTAGCTCCATAGTGACTGTACAAATCTTGTCTTGCTGGATTTTGATTAATTTTATACAACTTCAAGGTTACCCAAAGTAAAATCTCTTCTTTTTAACTGTTCCACAAACGTATCGCCAACAAAAAGATCATTTAGGACCAAAGCAACTTGCTGACACCATGAATATGTAAGCTGTAGTAGTGTAATGGACACTTGTACGGCGAAACAGGAGAGAAACGATTCGAAGAACCAACCACAGTTTCTTATCAAATATCGCAAAATCACCTTCAAGTATGAACCATTTTCGGCCGTTTTTTCGCCACTCTTCAGGATATCCAGACGGCTATGATGATCAAAATTATCAAAAAGTTCCTGTAGTACAAAGCAACGAGAGCAACGGCCATCATAAACCCGATTACCGCGGCCAACTTCAAAAAATTTCGCGGACGAGTGAATTCCGCATTGTCCATATGAGAGTTGGTTTGGTAATTGCTGCATCGCTTCCTCATAAGTTCACCTCAACGTAACCAGTTAGATTGAAGACAATAACAAAATCTTTCGCCTCTCTTCTTCTTCTCTATCCATTCAAGGCAACCGTAAGGTACCAAAGAACGCACAAATATTTGATCAACATACGACAAACTCAACAGTCGGCGACAGCTGTCGTTTCCACAAAGAAAAGATCAACCGGAAGTTGTGATCAGCCGCTGACCAAGTTTTTCGCACGTTGCTTATTGTTTTATTTCCGGTCAGGCCATGCCTTTCCAAGTGGCATGATTGTAAATTAAAGCGAGCCGGGTGGAAGGAGCTCGCTCGCTTGGATAGGAAACCAATACTACGCTGGCTTTGGCATGATTTCCCCCATTCTCGAAGGCCAAAGGAGTAAATCTGCGGGGCGAGGGAAGGCCAACCATTTATCTTTTCGCTTGAAGTTTCTTCAACTAATTTTTTTCCGCCCGTTTTCACTTCCCCTCACCCCGGCTATGAGCTTAAGCCCCATTCACACCAATAAAACATGTTTAATTAAACAGGGTTTAACAAAATTAAAATTGGTGACAGAAAGCTGAGCCATTGGCGTTGACATAGGATTCAAGTAAACGTTAACTTAATGCTTTCATTTGTGCTAAATCTGTAGTCTACAAAAATCCGAAAGCAGCTTTTTTGAAGGAAACAATTTTAAACTGTGTTTAAGTAAACAGCTTTTAAACGTGTTTAAGCCTTGGTGTGAATGGGGCATTAGACTACGAAAAGTCCCGTATTTTTCTTTCGGATAGTAGTATTAAAAAGCGAACGAACCACGCGCGATTGCCTCCATCCCACGTGGAAGACGCGACGCGCGAAGGGAAGCGCGTCTCCTCGCGGGATCAATTTTCGCGCTAGCTCGCGTGGTATCCCGAGAAAAACAAAGTACTGTTCGTAGTCTAACTCGGACAGTCACTCCCGTGACAGCTTCTGTCGAGAGTGAAAGACCGGGAGTAAGCGATTATTTAGCTTTTGTACCTGCAACTGAGAGGTTATTTCGTAGTAAACTCAAATTCTTTCTTCCTTCAAATACTTTCATAAGTGAACTTTATTGCACCCAGCCCTTTGTGGTAATGCATGTAAATACGAGACCTGTCATCAAGTATAAAGAACAAAAAATATAGCCACAGGGTCAGTCTCAAACATACCCTGAAGAAGAAAGGCCGTGCCTTTCGAAATATTGGAAAATATACTTCCCTGACCGTGAAATCAGCCTTGCTCTTTTTTTCGATTATTTGCTTTACAATTTTTTTGCTGATTAGATCCTTCACTACAGGATCCGGTACTTTTATTTTGTCACGGTGGTCCTTGAAAACACAGTTTATCACTGGTTTTTACTGAAAAAATATAGGTGCGTTCATTCAAGGTTCATACTGAGAGATTGCTCAGATTGGCTGATCATCATCCGCAAGTTGGGGCCTAAGATTTCCAAGAAAATTGGAGAGAAGTATGGAAAAGCTTTTGCAGTTGCAACAACCTCAGATCAGAAAAGTCCATTTTCTGCGAACCAGTGACGAAAAATGCACTTGAACATGCGGCGAGCTGTCTGACCATCTGCAAAGAAATTGGTCGAAGAAGTCAGGGGAAGTAATTATAGATGCACAACAATCTTGGCACTGCCAATTTTGGAAGAGGTCAATATGAGGAATCCCCACACGTCTGAGGCAAGATTTGTTTACATTTGGTTTGTGCATTGACAAAAGTGGGAGAATAAATTTCAAGAAAGTGTGGTTAAAGAAGGAACCATGCTCTGAGACAGATGTAATAATGTAGCATTTAGTATCCATGATCTGTTGATATCATCGAAGAAGAAGCCAACGGAAAGTTGAGGACCCGTCTTTGTCAGCGCTATGTGGCACGAAACGCGGTGAAGAAATGGTGCAGGATTCCTCAATCAGACCAAACCCTGACAGAAAACCGCCAAAAAAGAAAAACACTCAGCATCGGCAAATACACGAAACGATCATAGAAGAACCGGGAATTAATTATTTTCGTCCCAGATGGCCCGTTGTTTCGGGTGCCGTTTGCAGCATTAAAGGACGCTGAAGGAAAGTAAAGTACTTGTCAGAAAGAGTAAGCATACACCACATTCCATCTCTTATGACACTCAAGCTCACTCAAGAGTCTCCAAGGGACTATCACTGCAAATCTGGAGCACTGATGGTGGGGAAAACTCGTTCCATTACCAGATTTACCCAAACCAAGGTAACCGGTAGATCTTGAGAAGATTTCAAGGCTGATTTCAAGCCGGGGGCAGAGTAACTTCCGTGCATAAGCTATATATAGGTATGCGAGGGCCTAGAGGGCATGGGTTTTGAGCCGTTGCGGCCTGACGATGGATACAGATTTTCATGATTTTGGGAGGGGGGTTAAAGCACCATGTCTTATTGTTGATAAAGTCGCGAAGGAAGGAGGGCTACACAGAATCTAAGGGGAGAGTTTAGTAGTTTAGTAAGACGGAGATCGCTCTCGCCTTTACCTGGAACAGCTCAATACAGTAACCGGAATTCCTAGAGAAGAAGACGACTTGATGACAACAAAAGGCATAGTTGGGGTCCTTAGCTTTTTTCTACGGTAAAGATCATGACACTTGAGAGAGTTGATGGAATCGCTCGTGCATTCCTGGAATCTGATGCCCTTTCAGTTCTGATGTCCTTATGGAATGTCGATGATACCTCAACTAAAGTTCCTGTATTAGTACCTAATTGGCATGAGGAATTGAGTACAAGTAAAGCTCAGAAGATGAGAGAGTTGCTGTTGTACAACGACGTTGAGTACTGGGATTCATTAATTGTTCTAATTGGAGGTGATGTCATCCTTGACTATCAATACTAACAAACGAGGTTGAACATTCCGTTATTAACAACAGATCTGACGAGCTGTAATGAACGAGTTGTATGTTTGGGCGAATTTTACTCTTCAAGTTTGTAGTTACAGTGTAGGCCGCATAGGGTCTGTTGATATACCTGTTAGAAGGTTTAACTCAAGCCTGGTAGAAGGTTTAACCCAAGCCAAAGAATGACCATAAAGAACTGCCTTCGCTGACTTAGTTCAGGACAACATAATCCGAGTTTACTTGCCAAATAACAATGAAAAAGAGAATCCCGTGTTCCACAAACAGCAGAGCATGTCACTGTGTAACTGAGATTAATTTTACACGAACTCAACCACCTACTATTCTACTGACTACTGCAAACTATGCAGTGGACTCTCAAAATAGCATTAGCCGTTTCCAAAGCAGTTCTGTAAGAGTTCATCTTCATTGAAAACATATCTAGGACTGAGTTCTCAAACACTTTCTCGTCATCTTCTGTGTAAACACAATCGTTCCTTCTGCTGTTACACAAGTCTTGTGAAACACAAATATCGCTGTCTCCCACCATGCTCCAATCCACTGGCTGATCACATGACACTAATCCACACAGGCAGCGGGGCAGGCTGGGTTTCAGCTTCAGTGCTCCAGGAGGAAGACTCCAATGATGCTGATAGGCTGAGTCTGTCACATGACCACCCCCATCATGCTCAAGGCTCGTGGCCAAGGATTCCAGACAATGAGCGACATTGTTGATGGAAGCAACAAACTGACCTAAGAAGGAAATTCAGTTTAACCGGATTACATACAAGACTACTGCTCTCTTTTGTAGTGTTTTCAAGCTTAAAAATAATATTGGTGCTTTGCATGAACAAATGCGAAAAACTATAAAGTATGCAACAAATAAATCGACTCTAATTTTACCGATATTGCAGGTGCAACCAATTACCTAGAATTATTGGCACATTTGATTATGAAGTGAAAAATGTTGTGCAGATGCATTTAATAGGTGCATTGCTAAAGAATCCTGCCATGTTTTAGGAGGGTTGTCCAATATACGCGACTTCCGGTACGTTGATGGTGATGCGACTCCAATAGATGAAATTATTTAATCCTAACCATGTCAACTAAACCTGGCTTCCGGTTACTGAATTTTATGACTAGACTTTTTCTTAGTCCATTTGACTATAGCTTTGACAACCGGAATCTGACGGTGTATATTGGACATGGGTGGGTTGTTGAAAACTATGGCTTTCTCAAACAATTCTTTGTTTTCATTGAGTGCCCAGGATGTCGGAATTCTACTGTTCTTGTTGAAAAAATTAACCTTTAGTGCAGCCAAGCTCTTCAGAGATCTTTGAGCCACTGGTTTGTCCATGCTGTCTCAAAACTGCTGCTAAATGTGTGTCCAGACACCCAGCTCCTGGCACCACATAAGGGCATGACAGTGTCTCATGCAAGGCAGTCACAGCTGCTTGACAGACCGTCTTTAGCTCTTCAAGTGAAGTCTCGTCTGGTGAACACAGCAGAAGTGTGCACACAGGCACAGATGAAGACTTTGGGTGCAAATGAATGTAGCTGTTTAACGAGAAATTGAAGAAAAACTAACATTAGTTGCAATATATTCACAATAGAATGTTGCTGTTTCTGGCATTCTAATTTGTTCCCTCTTCAAGGCATATGATGCAATGATGCAATTTACCATTAAGAGGTATTTGGAAAGATCCTCCCCCCCCCCCCCCCCCCCCTCCAGCCGAAGTCCGTGTATTCGAACGTCCGGCTCTGTACCAAGCCCTTTTGTCGCGTGACCTATTTCAGCTTAGGCCATTTGAAAAATGCCAGTTGTCATCAGGTGACGTAGGAGCCTTATTGGCTCTGAAAGACAACAGCTGGTGAACAGCTTTTTGTTAAAATTCTCTTCAGGAAACTTTTCATTCATTCGGAAATAGCACTTTTCTTCAATCAATCAATCATTTATTTTAACACGTTATGTCTACTAGGAGTTTAAAAACTCGTTCAAAATACGAACGTGCGTTAATAAAGTGTATGATATGATCTGTTTGTTCTCTTTCTTCTCTCAGTGATTTTCATATTATGCCACGCTGAGTATATTATAACACAATTTCGTAAAGGGATTGTCAAATACGCAGCGTCTGTACAAACGTATGTTTTGCACCATACATTTCCCATGCCTTTCTCCAAAACGTCTATACACTGTTTTCCAAGCTCAAAGCACAAAATACTTGATTGGTCAGAGCCAGATAGGCCGGGGATAAGCTGAGAGAAATTTGGTTAAAACAGCACTCGGTAACATTTTTTGCTGTTTGCATTCCACTTACAGGAACTAGAACCCTTGCTATGCAGTTCTCTGTGGACATAAGTAAATAACGTTCACCTTTCTTTTAAATCGCTGTTTATATTTGGATCAGCGTTCTGTTTTACCGTCTCCGTAATCGGCCAAGTGGGTCCTCTCGTTTATCTCAATACCTTTTTTGAGGAGATCGTTACCGGTGTCATTCATTACTCATTTCTTTTTTCTAATTTTGTTCTTCCAGCTGCCGTACAATCTTCAACTAAATTGTGTATTCCTGAGAAGATGGTATGCAGCCCCAAATAATATAGCATTCTGTTGTGATCTCAAACTGACCTCTTATTATTGAGGAGCACATGTTCAATCTTTTCCACGTGCCCAAAATTTGTTGCAGCGGGTATGTCCACACTGAATGTGCTAAGAATCGCAGCCCCCGTCATGCGTTGTACGGCAGAGATGTGAAGTATGGACAAACGATCCATCACAAATGCGCCCTGAGTAACAACAATGAACGATTAAGTTAAAGCTTTGAAAGCTGGGCACCAAGTGAGCTTGGTTTCCAAGAACCATGGACTGAAATTCCCTTAACCAGCAGGATGGCAAAGATTCTCAGGTTCAGTCAATTTCTTAATTCAAGGATTTGTAAAAGAAAACTAAAATGTTCTTCTATTCGAAGGACTGTGAGAAGTTTTCCCAACTATAATTGAAGCCCTTGGAGAAACTGAAATGGGTAGGCGCAAATGATAATTTAGCTAGAAGATGAAAATTACTCAAAAACTGCTAAGATTTCAAACACAGGGCTTGTTTTATCTGCTAGTTACAGTAGCGTTGCCATAGAAAGGCTAAGTTTCAAACAGACGTATTTTATCTGCTAACATTGCAAGCTAAATTTCAAAGAAGATTGCCAAAGCACGAGTGACTGTTGTTTTAGTAGGTGTTGCTGTGATGGAATCTTTGAATAAGAATTTTAAAGTTATCTTTCAGAGATTTATCTATAAATCAATATTCATTATTGTGTCACCATCACTTATATTCGTGTATTTCCTGGGGGTTAAAATGTGGGTTTGTCAGCACTGAAAAGACTTTGTCTCTTTCTAAAATGTTCAGGATTTTTATCAAATTTGCACCAGAAAGTGTTGATGCAGCCACCTTTATCAACAGTGAAAATAATTGCACTGTAAAACGACAATTAACACACTATTAATACTATCCATAAAATTGTTAGGGGAAGAAATAACCCGGGCCCGGTTGTTCGAAATTTATGCCGCTTAATTTGCTAATCCACGATTAAAAGTTAAGCAAAGTCTTCATCCCCCCCCCCCTGTTAAAGATGATTTTAAAGGCTAATTTTCAGTTAATGGTAAAGAAAAGGCACAACTGAGGGTCTATAATCGTTTGGAAGAATCCTTATGGATTAGTAAGTAAATAAACTCGAATCAAGTTCATGTTAACCCAAGATTAGCTTAATCAGGCTTTGAACCACTGGGCCCTGGACTGAATTCAAATGAGACTGAAGCACTTTTATTTTTAAGTGTCCTATTAAAACCTTTCAATGAGCACCTTCCACTGACTCCCTCCCAGTCTCCTTCACAGCGGTGCCTTTTTATATACCAACCTTGTCTCTCAAGTACTGCTTAAGAGCTGGGTGCATACATTTCTGGCAGGCAATCACTTGCACACCAGCAGCAATCAACCAATCAGCGACCTTCAACAGCTGCCGCAGGACAGCATTCGTCATATTGATGTCTACACCACTGCTTGCTGTTTCTGTTCTAATGTCATTACTAAACCATTCATCTGTATCTCCTGCCATTGATATGTTATACAAAGCTACCTTGGCAGTGTGGCTCACAAGTGTCTTACTCTGGTGTTGAAAGGTTGGAATATCAGGTGCTTGCAGTAGTACACCTGGTACGATTTTTGAGTCTTTAACAGAGTCTCCCTCGCAAGTCATAATTTGAACTGGTGCTGCAATTGCTGCAGAAGAATCCTTGGTTGTGTTGTTTGGTAGTGAATGAAGGAAAGCCTAAAAGTTAAAATCATTTATTAGAAAACAACATTGCATGACTGCATTTCAAATCTTCTACTAATGATGGATCAGTGGAGGAAACACCATAAAAGACAGGCTGGTTAGTCTGGGTTACCACTCATAAGGAAAAAAATTACCTGACTTTTGAAAGTCATCACAAACCAACTTTCGCTGACCATCCATCACAAATCCTGTGGCAATTAAGCCACAGAAATCAGTTCCTTTGTAAACATTTTTTTGCAAATATGGCATTTGACTGCCAACAAGGAAACTCTTTGGAAAAATGTAGTGGTAAGGCAAAAATAAAATTCCATGACTTTTCAAAGAATAATCAGGGAAAAACATTTTTTTTTTCAAAGTCAAGGAAAATGCTGGGGATTTTGCGGTGTCTCACTCAATAGGACAGTGAAGTTCTAAATTCAATTTAGAACTTCACTGTCCTATTGAGTGAGACACCGCAAAATCCCCAGCATTTTCCTTGACTTTGAAAAAAAATGTTTTTCCCTGACTTTTCCCAACATTTTCCAAGAAAGGATACCCTTAACTACATAGGGCATACCCTGTGGGGGTAAGCTACACGTAAAATAATAATAATAACAAATTATTTTTTAATAGACACTGAAAACAGAACCTTGATTATGAGCACACAAATATGGTTCCTGTTTGATTGACTGAGGTGGCAAGCTGGTTTGGTTCCTACAATGCTATTAACAATGCACAGCATACTCTTCATATTTCCAATATCAATCTTCATTTTCCATTGGCATGATTGCAGGTGGTTGCTGATCACCTCCAATGAATGTTGATTGATCTGCGAGACTAATGCTCTTGGAACAGGCAGATCAAAGGAGGACTGTACCAGGCTATAGCAGAGAAACAGAATGATATATCAATACTGCCAGCAGGCATGAAGCCACAAAAGCTTCTAAAATTAAACTTTGAAAGACAAAATAGAAGATAAATTATTTGAGAAAAATGGCTAAATGTATCACTCACTGTCCATTTGTTTCCTGAAATTCAAAGTCTCATTACCTGAATGACAGCCTTGAAAACTGGTACACTGTACATTGAAGTTAAATTCAAGTTTTCATGGCTTTTTTTATTCTCTCTCATTTTGTCCTGTAAAGACCCATCACTGCAGATAAAACTTTAATTGAAAGTTACTTGGAAATAATTCTCATCTAAAATTGACGGAATTTTAATAAAGATACACCTGTTGGCACCAGTGACAGAAAGTTGTTTGCTACAAGTAGAACCGGCCTATCTTACTTCAACACCTTGTAATATTACAGTCACTAGTTACTAATACTATTTATAAGTTCATAATTTATTAATTCATAATCATTGCATTCATCGTAGAAAGAATGTGCTCCTATTAAATTGCGTTTGGAGTTGACATTGTATGGGACAATCAATCGACAAATGGATGAATGAATGAATGGATCTTGGGACACGCATCTGGCATCCTCTGCAAATTTGCAGGAGCGGATGACATCATCGCCAACTTGGCAAAGGAGAGAGAGCCTGGAATCAAGAAGAACAAACACACTCCCTAATCTTTGATTATTACTAATTTTTAACAGTTTATATGGCCAGATGTTTCTTGGCTTGATTATCTCAGACTCTCATAATTTTATTAAGAGTGCAAAAGTGATGGTATCAAACAATTTGTATTTTGAAAGCATGGGATTTAGAACAAAACTAATAGCTCCTTTCAGTTCTAAACTGTTTAAACCAGTGCAAAATAGAGATTTGTTTGGAGAAGTTATGACTCAAAACTGCCCATAAAATATCTTGACCATAAAGTTTTGTGGAATAGATATTTTTATGATGCTGTTTCTAAAGTCTTCAAATCCAATTTTTTGTGACTTCACACTGTACCGCTGACTACTTAACCTGCGATCAGGGATTTTTTTCTCAGGGGAGCGTGAAAGTGTGGCAGCACAGGAGTCTGCGGTCGGGAGAAAAAGAAAAAAAGAATGCCTGATCGCAGGTTTCTGACTACTGTGTAAGGTACCTGACAAGGAGCAGTGCTGTTTGAAGTCCACCATCACTGTAACTGTCCAGATGCCCTTTTACAGCCGAGACTATCAGTCTTGGTATAGAATGTGACAAGCCAGAAAGGCTGTGAAGAATCTTGCTTGATGCTGAAGTCACAGTTACATGGCCACCACGAGATGACTGAAAGAACTTCAATCTGTTTATTTAAAAAGTATAAAATACCATTTAATTAAAAACTGCTCCAAGTGACAAACACAATTAATGAATGGTCAGCCAAGAAACTGATTCATGACCAGCTAATAAAGCATCAAACCAGGTTGCAAAGAATCGTATGCTTTAAATTCAGCTGGCTTGAATATTGGCGTGAGCCATTCAATATAAGGGTTTAAGACTCATCGGCTTGTGTAATTTTGGTTTATTCTGTTTGAATACTTCTTAGACTCCTCAATAAAATACGAAAACAGTTTGACAACGAGAATGTGAATGAAGACACTTCCCACTCCAGGAAAACTTCCCCAAGTGAACGTCAGTGAAAACCAAAAACTGCCAAAAAATGACGACATGAACGGTCAACCCTAAAGGCCAAAGGACCGTTAGCA